>NC_092100.1:12699747-12761284 GCF_045679555.1 Salvelinus alpinus | reverse complement strand
AGAGCACGAGGGACAGAGAGAGACAGCAAGGGAGAGAGAGAAAGAGGGGACGGCGAGAGCGAGACAGAGAGACAGCAAGGGAGAGAGAGAGAGGGACGTGAGAGCGAGACAGAGAGACAGCAAGGGAGAGAAAGAGAGAGGGACGGTGAGAGAGAGAGAGGTCATGAGCAGATGAGCAGATGAGCTCCTGCATTTTTCAGCATGTTCTTAAAAAAAGATAGATTTAGAGTTAGATAAACGTGTATTTTTTTGGCAGGGACACATACAGGATGCTACCCTCCACAACATAACCTTCACTTCAAATCAAAACTCCAAACCTACAACCTGATTTTGGACAGAATTACAGAATTACCTGGAAGGCCCAAGCTATACAGCAAATGCTCTGGCAAACAAACTGAAAACACCATCCAACCTGGAACTGAGTGAGGAATGTTTAGTCTGAAGCTATTTTTTACTTTCAAAAGCCAAGAATAAAAATACATTACAACGATAGATTTGACTTTATAAGGACTGAATGCTAAGTTAGGCTACCAAGCTTGCTAGGACAAAGAGATACATCTTCAATTAGCACTGACGTGTCAAGTGAGAGGTGTCAAAGCCCTTTAGCCCAACAATGGCAGGAGAATCAAACCGGCTACCCCAACCAAATGCAGAGGCCTTTGAAGCTGCCTCCCGCTGTTCAGAGGTAATTCAAATACAGTACCCTCTGTATGTAAAAAATAATAAGGCACGAAAAGAGTACAAAATGAAGCTAGACCTAGACCAGTCTGCAGCACCCGGCCTCACCCTACTAGAATCTGAAGTCAAATGTCTACTGATGATCTGGTGCTTCTGTCACCAACCAAGGAGGGCCTACAGCAGCACCTAGATCTTCTGCACAGATTCTGCCAGACCTGGGCCCTGACAGTAAATCTCAGAAAGACCAAAATAATGGTGTTCCAAAAAAGGTCCAGTCGCCAGGACCACAAAATACAAAATTCCATCTAGACACCGTTGCGCTAGAGCACACAAAAAACTATACATACCTTGGTCTAAACATCAGCGCCACAGGTAACTTCAACAAAGCTGTGAACGATCTGAGAGACAAGGCAAGAAGGGCCTTCTATGCCATCAAAAGGAACATCAAATTTGACATACCAATTAGGATCTGGCTAAAAATACTTGAATGAGTTATAGAACCCATTGCCCTTTATGGTTGTGAGGTCTGGGGTCCGATCACCAACCAAGAATTCACAAAATGGGACAAACACCAAATTGAGACTGCATGCAGAATTCTGCAAAAATATCCTCTGTGTACAACGTAAAACACCAAATAATGCATGCAAGGCAGAATTAGACCGATACCCGGTAATTATCAAAATCCAGAAAAGAGCTGTTAAATTCTACAACCACCTAAAAAGGAAGCAATTCCCAAACCTTCCATAACAAAGCCATCACCTACAGAGAGATGAACCTGGAGAAGAGTCCGCTAAGCAAGCTGGTCCTGGGGCTCTGTTCACAAACACAAACAGACTCCACAGAGCCCCAGGACAGCAACACAATTAGATCCAACCAAGTCATGAGAAAACAAAAAGATCATTACTTGACACATTGGAAAGAATTAACAAAAAAAACTGAGCAAACTAGAATGTTATTTGGCCCTAAACAGAGAGTACACAGGGGCAGAATACCTGCCCACTGTGACTGACCCAAACTTAAGGAAAGCTTTGACTATGTACAGACTCAGTGAGCATAGCCTTGCTATTGAGAAAGGCTGCCGTAGGCAGATCTGGCCCTCAAGAGAAGAAAGGCTATGTGCACACTGCCCACAAAATGAGGTGGAAACTGAGCTGCACTTCCTAACCTCCTGCCAAATGTATGACCATATTAGAGACAGATATTTCCCTCAGATTACACAGACCCACAAAGAATTCGAAAATAAACCCAATTTTGATAAACTCCCATATCTATTGTGTGAAATACCACAGTGCGCCATCACAACAGCAAGATGTGTGACCTGTTGCCACAAGAAAAGGGAAACCAGTGAAGAACAAACACCATTGTAAATACAACCCATATTTATGTTGATTTATTTTCCCTTTTGTACTTTAACTATTTGCACATCGTTACAACACTGTATATAGACATAATATAACATTTGAAATGTTTTTATTGTTCTGGAACTTGTGAGTGTAATTTTTAATATAAACATTTTTTTTTTATTATTTTACTTTTATTTATCATCTACTTCACTTGCTCTGGCAATGTAAACATATGTTTTCCATGCCAATAAAGCCCCTTAAATTGAATTGAAATTGATATGGAATGAAGGTTTGCGGAAAACAAACACACTAGTAGTGACCAGTCATTAGCTGCACAGTATGTCCGCACACACACACACACACACACACACACACACACACACACACACACACACACACACACACACACACACACACACACACACACACACACACACACACACACACACACACACACACACACACACACACACACACACACACACACACACAGACACAGACACAGACAGCTGTGTCCCATGTAGAATGCATACTGTCCTAAATGGAACCTTGTTCCCTATGTAGACAGCTGTGTCCCATGTAGAATGCATACTGTCCTAAATGGAACCTTGTTCCCTATGTAGACAGCTGTGTCCCATGTAGAATGCATACTGTCCTAAATGGAACCTTGTTCCCTATGTAGACAGCTGTGTCCCATGTAGAATGCATACTGTCCTAAATGGAGCCTTGTTCCCTATGTAGACAGCTGTGTCCCATGTAGAATGCATACTGTCCTAAATGGAACCTTGTTCCCTATGTAGACAGCTGTGTCCCATGTAGAATGCATACTGTCCTAAATGGAACCTTGTTCCCTATGTAGACAGCTGTGTCCCATGTAGAATGCATACTGTCCTAAATGGAACCTTGTTCCCTATGTAGACAGCTGTGTCCCATGTAGAATGCATACTGTCCTAAATGGAACCTTGTTCCCTATGTAGACAGCTGTGTCCCATGTAGAATGCATACTGTACTAAATGGAACCTTGTTCCCTATGTAGACAGCTGTGTCCCATGTAGAATGCATACTGTCCTAAATGGAGCCTTGTTCCCTATGTAGACAGCTGTGTCCCATGTAGAATGCATACTGTCCTAAATGGAACCTTGTTCCCTATGTAGACAGCTGTGTCCCATGTAGAATGCATACTGTCCTAAATGGAACCTTGTTCCCTATGTAGACAGCTGTGTCCCATGTAGAATGCATACTGTCCTAAATGGAACCTTGTTCCCTATGTAGACAGCTGTGTCCCATGTAGAATGCATACTGTCCTAAATGGAACCTTGTTCCCTATGTAGACAGCTGTGTCCCATGTAGAATGCATACTGTCCTAAATGGAGCCTTGTTCCCTATGTAGACAGCTGTGTCCCATGTAGAATGCATACTGTCCTAAATGGAACCTTGTTCCCTATGTAGACAGCTGTGTCCCATGTAGAATGCATACTGTCCTAAATGGAACCTTGTTCCCTATGTAGACAGCTGTGTCCCATGTAGAATGCATACTGTCCTAAATGGAACCGTGTTCCCTATGTAGACAGCTGTGTCCCATGTAGAATGCATACTGTCCTAAATGGAACCTTGTTCCCTATGTAGACAGCTGTGTCCCATGTAGAATGCATACTGTACTAAATGGAACCTTGTTCCCTATGTAGACAGCTGTGTCCCATGTAGAATGCATACTGTCCTAAATGGAGCCTTGTTCCCTATGTAGACAGCTGTGTCCCATGTAGAATGCATACTGTCCTAAATGGAACCTTGTTCCCTATGTAGACAGCTGTGTCCCATGTAGAATGCATACTGTCCTAAATGGAACCTTGTTCCCTATGTAGACAGCTGTGTCCCATGTAGAATGCATACTGTCCTAAATGGAACCTTGTTCCCTATGTAGACAGCTGTGTCCCATGTAGAATGCATACTGTCCTAAATGGAACCTTGTTCCCTATGTAGACAGCTGTGTCCCATGTAGAATGCATAATGTACTAAATGGAACCTTGTTCCCTATGTAGACAGCTGTGTCCCATGTAGAATGCATACTGTCCTAAATGGAACCTTGTTCCCTATGTAGACAGCTGTGTCCCATGTAGAATGCATACTGTCCTAAATGGAACCTTGTTCCCTATGTAGACAGCTGTGTCCCATGTAGAATGCATACTGTCCTAAATGGAACCTTGTTCCCTATGTAGACAGCTGTGTCCCATGTAGAATGCATACTGTCCTAAATGGAACCTTGTTCCCTATGTAGACAGCTGTGTCCCATGTAGAATGCATACTGTCCTAAATGGAACCTTGTTCCCTATGTAGACAGCTGTGTCCCATGTAGAATGCATACTGTCCTAAATGGAACCTTGTTCCCTATGTAGACAGCTGTGTCCCATGTAGAATGCATACTGTCCTAAATGGAACCTTGTTCCCTATGTAGACAGCTGTGTCCCATGTAGAATGCATACTGTCCTAAATGGAACCTTGTTCCCTATGTAGACAGCTGTGTCCCATGTAGAATGCATACTGTCCTAAATGGAACCTTGTTCCCTATGTAGACAGCTGTGTCCCATGTAGAATGCATACTGTCCTAAATGGAACCTTGTTCCCTATGTAGACAGCTGTGTCCCATGTAGAATGCATACTGTCCTAAATGGAACCTTGTTCCCTATGTAGACAGCTGTGTCCCATGTAGAATGCATACTGTACTAAATGGAACCTTGTTCCCTATGTAGACAGCTGTGTCCCATGTAGAATGCATACTGTCCTAAATGGAACCTTGTTCCCTATGTAGACAGCTGTGTCCCATGTAGAATGCATACTGTCCTAAATGGAACCTTGTTCCCTATGTAGACAACTGTGTCCCATGTAGAATGCATACTGTCCTAAATGGAACCTTGTTCCCTATGTAGACAGCTGTGTCCCATGTAGAATGCATACTGTCCCCAATGTCTGCTCTGAATTACTACCACATTTACATTCCGCATTCCGCACTGCTAAGCCAAGGTGGCTTAGCAGTTCAGACGTCTTTTTCTGTTCCGTATTGTTCGTGTCCTGTATATATATATATTTACACCTTTCTTCGCATATCTTTTATCTATTTTATTATCCAAGAACTCAACTACAAAAGCTTTCCTGCAAAAGCTTTCCTGCAACCCGCTTCACCAATTACAATAAGTATTATTTACCTCAATCTGAAAATCCATCGTGGAAGCTAGCCAGGGGCTAATTCAGAAGCTAGCCTGAAAGCTAACCAGAAGCTACTCCGATAGCTAGCCAGAAGCTAATCTGTAGCTGCCCCGAAATTAGCCGGTTTGCTGGCTAGCGTTGGTGTTTCAGCTGCCCACGTTTAGTGGTCATCAGCTATTCCTTTAGCTCGATAATCTACCGGCACTTTTGTGCAACGCGACTCGGACCGGAGCATTCCGGGACTCTTTTTCTCTCAGTTTCCCCGGATTCCAGCCGCAGGCTCTGGACACTTGCACCTTGATTTCGCAGCTAGCTAGCTGCAAACCGTGTGACTATTGGCTTACGTCGACCCCGGAGCAAACTCAAATCATTCTGGAGCTAGCCAGCTGAGGAGTTCCATCACCATCCGGACCCGTTTCTTTTGTTGCTGCTGCAGATACGGAACCCCACCGGGCCTTCACGACTGACTGCCGCGACTGACTGCCGACGTTATCTGCCCGAGGGATTTATCCAACTGGCACCTCCGTCCCGACGTTACCTGAACGCTCATCTGAGGCCCGCTAATCGTTAGCTGTCTTATCGACTGCTATTTGAACAAGTATATTGGACAACTATTATTATTATTATTATTTATTTATTTTATTTTTTCCTTGGGTCACTATATCTATTTTGCCAATTTGGATTGATCCCCTCTACCACACGGAACCCCACTACACGGAACCCCACTAACCTACCGACGGAAACGCACGAGGTATCTACAAACAGACCTCCATCCTATGCTGCTACCGATAGCCATATACCCGGCCAGCTGTCTGGATCGCCACGACCCCAACCAACCTCTACTCACTGGACCCTTATTGATCACTCGATTAGCATGCCTCTCCTTAATGTAAATATGCCTTGTCCATTGCTGTTCTGGTTAGTGTTTATTGGCTTATTTCACTGTAGAGATTCTAGCCCTGCTCTCTATACCATATCCAACCTCTCAGTTCCACCACCCACATATGCGATGACATCACCTGGTTTCAATGATGTTTCTAGAGACAATATCTCTCTCATCATCACTCAATACCTAGGTTTACCTCCACTGTATTCACATCCTACCATACCTTTGTCTGTACATTATTCCTTTAAACTATTTTATCGCCCCCAGAAACCTCCTTTTACTCTCTGCTCTAGTAGCTCTAGGCGACCAATTCTCATAGCTTTTAGCCGTACCCTTATCCTACTCCTCCTCTGTTCCTCTGGTGATGTAGAGGTGAATCCAGGCCCTGCAGTACCTGGCTCCACTCCTATTCCCCAGGCGCTCTCTTTTGATGACTTCTGTAACCGTAATAGCCTTGGCTTCATGCATGTTAACATTAGAAGCCTCCTCCCTAAGTTTGTTTTGTTCACTGCTTTAGCACACTCTGCCAACCCGGATGTTTTAGCCGTGTCTGAATCCTGGCTTAGAAAGACCACCAAAAATTCAGACATTTTCATCCCCAATTACAAGATTTTCAGACAAGATAGAACGGCCAAAGGGGGCGGTGTTGCAATCTACTGCAAAGACTGCCTGCAGAGTTCTGTTATACTATCCAGGTCTGCTCCCAAACAATTTGAACTTCTACTTTTAAAAATCCACCTCTCTAAAAACAAGTCTCTCACCGTTGCCGCCTGCTATAGACCACCCTCTGCCCCCAGCTGTGCTCTGGACACTATATGTGAACTGATTGCCCCCCATCTATCTTCAGAGCTCGTGCTGCTAGGCGACCTAAATTTGAACATGCTCAACACCCCAGCCACCCTACAATCTAAGCTTGATGCCCTCAATCTCACACAAATTATCAATGAACCTACCAGGTACCACCCCAATTCCGTAAACACGGGTACCCTCATAGATATCATCCTAACAAACTTGCCCTCCAAATACACCTCTGCTGTTTTCAACCAAGATCTCAGCGATCACTGCCTCATTGCCTGCATCCGTAATGGGTCAGCGGTCAAACGACCTCCACTCATCACTGTCAAACGCTCCCTGAAACACTTCAGCGAGCAGGCCTTTCTAATCGACCTGGCCGGGGTATCCTGGAAGGATATTGATCTCATCCCGTCAGTAGAGGATGCCTGGTCATTTTTTAAAAATGCCTTCCTCACCATCTTGAATAAGCATGCCCCATTCAAGAAATTTAGAACCAGGAACAGATATAGCCCTTGGTTCTCTCCTGACCTGACTGCCCTTAACCAACAGAAAAACATCCTATGGCGTTCTGCATTAGCATCGAACAGCCCCCGTGATATGCAACTTTTCAGGGAAGCCAGAAACCAATATACACAGGCAGTTAGAACAGCCAAGGCTAGCTATTTCAAGCAGAAATTTGCTTCCTGCAACACAAATTCAAAAAAGTTCTGGGACACCGTAAAGTCCATGGAGAATAAGAACACCTCCTCCCAGCTTCCAACCGCTCTGAAGATAGGAAACACTGTCACCACCGACAAATCCACTATAATTGAGAATTTCAATAAGCATTTTTCTACGGCTGGCCATGCTTTCCACCTGGCTACCCCTACCCCGGACAACAGCACTGCCCTCCCCTCTGCTACTCGCCCAAGCCTTCCCCATTTCTCTTTCTCCCAAATACAGTCAGCTGATGTTCTAAATGAGCTGCAAAATCTGGACCCTTACAAATCAGCCGGGCTAGATAATCTGGACCCTTTCTTTCTAAAACTATCTGCTGAAATTGTTGCCACCCCTATTACTAGCCTCTTCAACCTCTCTTTCGTGTCGTCTGAGATCCCCAAAGATTGGAAAGCAGCTGCGGTTATCCCCCTCTTCAAAGGGGGGGACACCCTTGACCCTAACTGCTACAGACCTATATCTATCCTACCCTGCCTTTCTAAGGTCTTCGAAAGCCAAGTCAACAAACAGATTACCGACCATTTCGAATCCCACCACACCTTCTCCGCAATGCAATCTGGTTTCAGAGCTGGTCATGGGTGCACCTCAGCCACGCTCAAGGTCATAAACGATATCGTAACCGCCATCGATAGGAAACAATACTGTGCAGCCGTATTCATTGACCTGGCCAAGGCCTTTGACTCTGTCAATCACCACATCCTCATTGGCAGACTCGACAGCCTTGGTTTCTCTAATGATTGCCTCGCCTGGTTCACCAACTACTTCTCTGATCGAGTTCAGTGTGTCAAATCGGAGGGTCTGTTGTCCGGGCCTCTGGCAGTCTCTATGGGGGTGCCACAGGGTTCAATTCTTGGACCGACTCTCTTCTCTGTTTACATCAATGATGTCGCTCTTGCTGCTGGTGATTCTCTGATCCACCTCTACGCAGACGACACTATTCTGTATACTTCTGGCCCTTCTTTTGACACTGTGTTAACAACCCTCCAGGCGAGCTTCAATGCCATACAACTCTCCTTCCGTGGCCTCCAACTGCTCTTAAATACAAGTAAAACCAAATGCATGCTCTTCAACCGATCGCTGCCTGCTCCTGCCCGCCTGTCCAACATCACTACTTTGGACGGCTCTGACTTAGAATATGTGGACACCTACAAATACCTAGGTGTCTGGTTAGACTGTAAACTCTCCTTCCAGACTCACATCAAACATCTCCAATCCAAAGTCAAATCTAGAATTGGCTTCCTATTCCGCAACAAAGCATCCTTTACTCATGCTGCCAAACATACCCTTGTAAAACTGACCATCCTACCAATCCTCGACTTCGGTGATGTCATTTACAAAATAGCCTCCAAAACCCTACTCAATAAATTGGATGCAGTCTATCACAGTGCCATCCGTTTTGTCACCAAAGCCCCATATACTACCCACCACTGCGACCTGTACACTCTCGTTGGCTGGCCCTCGCTTCATACTCGTCGCCAAACCCACTGGTTCCAGGTCATCTACAAGACCCTGCTAGGTAAAGTCCCCCCTTATCTCAGCTCGCTGGTCACCATAGCAGCACCTACCTGTAGCACGCGCTCCAGCAGGTATATCTCTCTAGTCACCCCCAAAACCAATTTCTCCTTCCAGTTCTCTGCTGCCAATGACTGGAACGAACTACAAAAATCTCTGAAACTGGAAACACCTATCTCCCTCACTAGCTTTAAGCACCAGCTGTCAGAGCAGCTCATAGATTACTGCACCTGTACATAACCCATCTACAATTTAGCCCAAACAACTACCTCTTTACCTACTGTATTTATTTATTAATTTATTTTGCTCCTTTGCACCCCATTATTTCTGTCTCTACTTTGCACTTTCTTCCACTGCAAACCAACCATTCCATTGTTTTTTTAGTTTTTATTTTACTTGCTGTGTTGTACTCACTTCGCCTCCATGGCCTTTTATATTTTTATTTATTTATACATATATTTGTTTGCCTTCACCTCCCTTATCTCACCTCACTTGCTCACATTGTATATAGACTTATTATTTTTTTTTTCACTGTATTATTGACTATATGTTTGTTTTACTCCATGTGTAACTATGTGTTGTTGTATGTGTCGAACTGCTTTGCTTTATCTTGGCCAGGTCGCAATTGTAAATGAGAACGTGTTCTCAATTTGCCTACCTGGTTAAATAAAGGTTAAATAAAAAAATAAAAAAATTCCCAGTAAACACAAATTATGCAAGTTACATAAGCTCATATGGGTCCCGGTTAATAGTAGTGCACTATATAAGGAATAGCTCATATGAGTCCTGGTTAATAGTAGTGCACTATATAAGGAATAGCTCATATGAGTCCTGGTTAATAGTAGTGCACTATATAGGGAATAGTAGTGCACTATATAAGGAATATCTCATATGAGTCCTGGTTAATAGTAGTGCACTATATAGGGAATAGGGTGCCATTTTGGACAGAGCCAAGGTCTTACCTCCCGGGGTTTGAGGTCGTGACCTATAGCCTCTCGATAGTACTCCACGTTCTCTGTCATAAACTCGTCCCCCTCGTGGAACAGCAGGTAGGACTGGGCACACTCCAAGGCCTCCTCAACCATGTTAACTGGAGAGACAGAGAGATAAAAAGACATTATGAAACAGACAGTAGTGTTTTGTTTTGTTCTGTTGTATTGTTTGGCAAAGTTGTGAGGTTCTTGTGTCGATAAAGCTTGTTTGAATTGAAAACGGTATTGAATATTGAAATTGACTGGAGACAGAGTGAGAGAAAGTGCACATTATCAGGTAGATATCGATATTACTGTGTTGTGTTGCTTTGGCGACACTGGCTTGTTCCTACTGTGCTAATAAAGCTGAACATTGAAAATGGAATTGAATACTGAAATTGAAAGAAGGGGGTAAGGAGTGAGAGAAAGAGAGCGAGATGAACAAAGAGTGAGAGAGAAAAATGATCAATAGAATTAGGTGTGAGGACCTGTCACCACACCTCAGACTCCCTCCCTGAACTACCCTGTAAGCCTGCATCCCCAATGGCATTCTGTTCCCTATAGAGTGCACTAATGTATATTGATAGTTTTGCTACTTATTCTGCACTGTTGAGGAAGAGTTTTCCCACTCATACAGGTCAGCAGAGACAAAGCCACATGTAACAAAGCCCCCTAGGCCTAGGATGAGATGTGTGTCTGGAGCTTTTGGAAGTCTAGCAGCTGAACATTCCAGAACCATGAGCACACTGGAGCAAGACGCTAGAGCAGTGACAAGCAGTCGGGGGCTGGGTGAGATAGTGGAAACACAGACACGCACCCCCACACACCCCCACTGCTGCTCCAGGCTAGGAGAGAACTGGAACTGGGGAGGATGGCTGGTGGGACTGACTAGGTGTGAGGAGGACGTGCAGTATATCTGCTGTATCTAAAGATTTTACAGCGAGTAGTGACTTGCTAGTAACACACACTGTACACCCCCCCCCCCCCACACACACACACGTGCACTTTACTAGCTTGTAGAGCAGCTTGGCTCTGAAACCACTTCTTGGAGGGGCAGAGGCAGCGAGTGTTTCTGTGGTCAGTACGTCTCCTCAGGTTCCCCTGGTTCCCGGGTCTTAAACAGCGAGGGGCTTTCAGGCCATAAAAACAACAATGTCACCGCACGGATCATTGAGGAAACAGCTTCCCGCAGAGCAATGAGAGGCTGCTGAGTGAGGAGACTTGTCTTTTTAACAAGCGATTAGAGACTTGATGGATGACTGCACATTCTCTCTCTTTCTCTCAATTTCCATTTTAACAATTTAAAAATGTTTATTGGCATGACATGAAACATTGCAACAATAGACAATAAAACACTTTTTGGAACATTTAAGACACAATTGCTCTTTTTTCTCAATCTGTCTCTCTCTCTTTACCTCTCTCCCCCATGTAAAAGTTAGACATATACTTTAAACTTAAACCCCATACGATCTCAAAGGGTGACAAGGCCTTTGCATTTAAACCGGACTGAAAATCTATCCTTTGCCTCGAAAGTCCAGCCTGCTATAGACTCAGCGTTGACAGTGACTCACTGTCAACAGCATAGAGATCCTATTAAATAACTCATTATATGGTTAACGGCATCTCCCACAGTCTCCAAGTAACATCAGCTGTATTTAAATAACTCATTATATGGTTAACGGCATCTCCCACAGTCTCCAAGTAACATCAACTGTAGAGCCTTGCAGAGCTTTACACGGTATTCACATGGTATTCACACAGTATTCACACGGTATTCACACGGTATTCCCCCGTTATTCACACAGTATTCACACAGTATTCACACAGATGTGTCCCAAATGGTACCCTGTTCTTTATATAGGGAATAGTGCACTATATAGGGAAGAAGACACAGTAAGTGCCGCTGTTGGGAATGATTCATTGAGCTCTGTTTTTCCTAGAATCCCATGATCCACTTGGTTTATTAGACATATGGTGCAGGGGCATTAGACATGATCTGATGAGCTCATAAGTATTCATCACATCGTATTTTCCCTCCTTCTCTCCGCTGCTGTGCTGTCCTGCCAACCCGTCCCTCCCTCGAACGTCTGATCTACATGCTGTGCTGTCCTGCCAACCCATCTCTCTCTCCCTCTAACGTCTGATCCCCAATCAGCCCAGACTGTCCCAAATGGCCCCCTATTCCCTATTTAGGCACCCTATTTCCCTATGGACTCTGGTCAAAAGTAGTGCACTATACAGTGAATAGGATGCCATTTAGGATAAAGACAAAGGCTGGATGCCTATTATAATATATGCCATTTAGCATATATTATCCAGTTTTTATCCAGAGAGACTTACAGTCATGCGTGCATACATTTTTAGATACGGACACCAGATAATGGATTCATGTTGCTGAATGAGTTTGAGTGGAACAGTGTGTGGTTCCCTACTGAGGTGTGGTCCTGGTCTGTTGGGTGTTGATTGTGTAGGCCTGTACTCACAAAACATCACAGATTAGGAGTGCTGTCCATTCATTCCAATCTAAAAGGCTAAACTGATCCTAGATCAGCACTCTAACTCGGAGAAGCTTTATGAATACAGTTCCTAGTCTTTCTCCACAGCTCTTTGTGATTTCCTCTCTGAGGGCTCTTTCAAAAATGTCTGTGACCGGGCATTTCCCAGCTCTCTGTGTGAGTCATCAGGTGAATACTTATCTAATTAAAGACGGGTGTGGGTGTGTTAGTCAATCAACAAAAGCCTGTACACACGGCAACCCTCCAGGATGAGGGTTGGCCACCCCTGTAGTCTGAACACCACACCCTGTCTGCAAGCAAGGTCAAGCAGGGTCAAGTAGGGTGAAGTAAGGTAATACTCATGCTGGTAGTAGGTGAACTTCAGGTAATCGTAATAACCTATATCCCAAATGCCACCCTATTCCCTATATAGTGCACTACTTTAGACCAGGGTCCAAATGGCTCTGGTCAAAAGTAGTGCAATATATAGGGAATAGGGTGCCATTTTGGACGCATCGATAGTCTAGAGTTGCAGTAGGGCAGAGTAAGGTTCAGTAAGGTACAGTAAGGTACAGTAGGGGCAGAGTAAGGTACAGTAGGGCAGAGTAATGTTCAGTAAGGTGCAGTAGGGTAGAGTAAGGTACAGTAAGGTGTAGTAAGGCAGAGTAATGTTCAGTAAGGTACAGTAGGGTACAGTGGGGTAGAGTAAGGTGCAGTAGGGTAGAGTAGGGTTCAGAGTAAGATTCAGTAAGGTGCAGTAGGGTAGAGTAAGGTTCAGTAAGGTGCAGTAGGGCAGAGTAAAGTTCAGTAAGGTACAGTAGGGTAGAGTAAGGTTCAGTAAGGTTCAGTAAGGTAGAGTAAGGTTCAGTAAGGTGCAGTAGGACAGAGTAATGTTCAGTAAGGTGCAGTAGGGTAGAGTAAGGTACAGTAAGGTACAGTAGGGCAGAGTAAGGTACAGTAAGGTACAGTAGGGCAGAGTAAGGTACAGTAGGGCAGAGTAAGGTACAGTAAGGTACAGTAGGGCAGAGTAAGGTACAGTAGGGCAGAGTAAGGTTCAGTAAGGTGCAGTAGGGCAGAGTAAGGTTCAGTAAGGTGCAGTAGGGCAGAGTAAGGTTCAGTAAGGTACAGTAGGGCAGAGTAAGGTTCAGTAAGGTACAGTAGGGCAGAGTAAGGTTCAGTAAGGTACAGTAGGGCAGAGTAAGGTTCAGTAAGGTACAGTAGGGCTGAGTAATGTTCAGTAAGGTACAGTAGGGCAGAGTAATGTTCAGTAAGGTACAGTAGGGCAGAGTAATGTTCAGTAAGGTACAGTAGGGCAGAGTAATGTTCAGTAAGGTACAGTAGGGCAGAGTAATGTTCAGTAAGGTACAGTAGGGTAGAGTAAGGTTCAGTAAGGTACAGTAGGGCAGAGTAAGGTTCAGTAAGGTACAGTAGGGCAGAGTAAGATACAGTAGTGCAGAGTAAGGCTCAGTAAGGTACAGTAGGGCAGAGTAAGGTTCAGTAAGGTACAGTAGGGTAGAGTAAGGTTCAGTAAGGTACAGTAGGGCAGAGTAAGGTTCAGTAAGGTACAGTAGGGCAGAGTAAGGTACAGTAGGGCAGAATAAGGTTCAGTAAGGTGCAGTAGGGTAGAGTAAGGTTCAGTAAGGTACAGTAGGGTAAGGTTCAGTAAGGTGCAGTAGGGTAGAGTAAGGTTCAGTAAGGTGCAGTAAGGTAGAGAAAGGTTCAGTAAGGTGCAGTAGGATAGAGTAAGGTTCAGTAAGGTACAGTAGGGTATAGTAAGGTTCAGTAAAGTGCAGTAGGGCAGAGTAAGGTACAGTAGGGTACAGTAGGGTAGAGTAAGGTTCAGTAAGGTGCAGTAGGGTAGAGTAAGGTGCAGTAGGGCAGAGTAAGGTTCAGTAAGGTACAGTAGGGCAGAGTAAGGTTCAGTAAGGTGCAGTAGGGTAGAGTAAGGTTCAGTAAGGTGCAGTAGGGTAGAGTAAGGTTCAGTAAGGTACAGTAGGGTAGAGTAAGGTTCAGTAAGGTACAGTAGGGTAGAGTAAGGTTCAGTAAGGTGCAGTAGGGCAGAGTAAGGTTCAGTAAGGTGCAGTAGGGTTCA
This sequence comes from Salvelinus alpinus, assembly GCF_045679555.1. Taxonomy (NCBI): domain Eukaryota; kingdom Metazoa; phylum Chordata; class Actinopteri; order Salmoniformes; family Salmonidae; genus Salvelinus; species Salvelinus alpinus. Next base: position 12,746,594 of record NC_092100.1, on the reverse strand, counting down.
GTAAGGTTCAGTAAGGTACAGTAGGGCAGAGTAATGTTCAGTAAGGTGCAGTAGGGTTGAGAAAGGTTCAGTAAGGTGCAGTAGGGTAGAGTAAGGTTCAGTAAGGTGCAGTAGGGCAGAGAAAGGTTCAGTAAGGTGCAGTAGGGCAGAGTAAAGTTCAGTAAGGTACAGTAGGGCAGAGTAAGGTTCAGTAAGGTGCAGTAGGGCAGAGTAAGGTTCAGTAAGGTGCAGTAGGGCAGAGTAAAGTTCAGTAAGGTACAGTAGGGTAGAGAAAGGTTCAGTAAGGTACAGTAGGGCAGAGTAAGGTTCAGTAAAGGTACAGTAGGGCAGAGTAAGGTTCAGTAAGGTGCAGTAGGGCAGAGTAAGGTTCAGTAAGGTGCAGTAGGGCAGAGTAAGGTTCAGTAAGGTGCAGTAGGGCAGAGTACGGTTCAGTAAGGTGCAGTAGGGAAGAGTAAGGTGCAGTAGGGCAGAGTAAGGTTCAGTAAGGTGCAGTAGGGTAGGGGAAGGTTCAGTAAGGTGCAGTAGGGTAGAGTAAGGTTCAGTAAGGTGCGGTATGGTAGAGTAATGTTCAGTAAGGTACAGTAGGACAGAGTAAGGTTCAGTAAGGTGCAGTAGGGCAGAGTAAGGTTCAGTAAGGTGCAGTAGGATAGAGTAAGGTTCAGTAAGGTAGAGTAAGGTTCAGTAGGGTAGAGTAAGGTTTAGTAAGGTGCAGTAGGGTAGAGTAAGGTTCAGTAAGGTTCAGTAAGGTGCAGTAGGGTAGAGTAAGGTTCAGTAAGGTGCAGTAGGGTAGAGTAAGGTGCAGTAGGGTAGAGTAAGGTTCAGTAAGGTGCAGTAGGGTAGAGTAAGGTTCAGTAAGGTGCAGTAGGGTAGAGTAAGGTGCAATAGGGTAGAGTAATGTTCAGTAAGGTGCAGTAGGGTAGAGTAAGGTGCAGTAGGATAGAGTAAGGTTCAGTAAGGTGCAGTAGGGTAGAGTAAGGTTCAGTAAGGTTCAGTAAGGTAGAGTAAGGTTCAGTAGGGTAGAGTAAGGTTCAGTAAGGTGCAGTAGGGTAGAGTAAGGTTCAGTAAGGTGCAGTAGGGTAGAGTAAGGTTCAGTAAGGTGCAGTAGGGTAGAGTAAGGTTCAGTAAGGTACAGTAGGGTAGAGTAAGGTTCAGTAAGGTACAGTAGGGTAGAGTAAGGTTCAGTAAGGTGCAGTAGGGCAGAGTAAGGTTCAGTAAGGTGCAGTAGGGTTCAGTAAGGTTCAGTAAGGTACAGTAGGGCAGAGTAATGTTCAGTAAGGTGCAGTAGGGTTGAGAAAGGTTCAGTAAGGTACAGTAGGGTAGAGTAAGGTTCAGTAAGGTGCAGTAGGGCAGAGAAAGGTTCAGTAAGGTGCAGTAGGGCAGAGTAAAGTTCAGTAAGGTACAGTAGGGCAGAGTAAGGTTCAGTAAGGTGCAGTAGGGCAGAGTAAGGTTCAGTAAGGTGCAGTAGGGCAGAGTAAAGTTCAGTAAGGTACAGTAGGGTAGAGAAAGGTTCAGTAAGGTACAGTAGGGCAGAGTAAGGTTCAGTAAAGGTACAGTAGGGCAGAGTAAGGTTCAGTAAGGTGCAGTAGGGCAGAGTAAGGTTCAGTAAGGTGCAGTAGGGCAGAGTACGGTTCAGTAAGGTGCAGTAGGGAAGAGTAAGGTGCAGTAGGGCAGAGTAAGGTTCAGTAAGGTGCAGTAGGGTAGGGGAAGGTTCAGTAAGGTGCAGTAGGGTAGAGTAAGGTTCAGTAAGGTGCGGTATGGTAGAGTAATGTTCAGTAAGGTACAGTAGGACAGAGTAAGGTTCAGTAAGGTGCAGTAGGGCAGAGTAAGGTTCAGTAAGGTGCAGTAGGATAGAGTAAGGTTCAGTAAGGTAGAGTAAGGTTCAGTAGGGTAGAGTAAGGTTTAGTAAGGTGCAGTAGGGTAGAGTAAGGTTCAGTAAGGTTCAGTAAGGTGCAGTAGGGTAGAGTAAGGTTCAGTAGGGTAGGGTAGTAAGGTGCAGTAGGGTAGAGTAAGGTTCAGTAAGGTGCAGTAGGGTAGAGTAAGGTTCAGTAAGGTGCAGTAGGGTAGAGTAAGGTGCAATAGGGTAGAGTAATGTTCAGTAAGGTGCAGTAGGGTAGAGTAAGGTGCAGTAGGATAGAGTAAGGTTCAGTAAGGTGCAGTAGGGTAGAGTAAGGTTCAGTAAGGTTCAGTAAGGTAGAGTAAGGTTCAGTAGGGTAGAGTAAGGTTCAGTAAGGTGCAGTAGGGTAGAGTAAGGTTCAGTAAGGTGCAGTAGGGTAGAGTAAGGTGCAGTAGGGTAGAGTAAGGTTCAGTAAGGTGCAGTAGGGTAGAGTAAGGTTCAGTAAGGTGCAGTAGGGTAGAGTAAGGTTTAGTAAGGTGCAGTAAGGTTACGTTACTCACTCAGGAAGTAGGTGAACTGCAGGTAGTCATAGTGTAGAGGCAGAGTAAGGTGCAGTATGGTGCAGTAAAGTAATGTTACTCACGCTGGTAGTAGGCAAACTGCAGGTAGTCGTAGTGTAGAGGCAGGTAGTTCTCCATGGGAGACAGACGGCCGGGCCGGGTAGACAGGTCTCTCACACACTCGTGTTCACAGTGCAGCACCTGGGTGAAGTGGTCTGAAACACACACAGGAGGGTGGAGAGGATACAGGTGAATTCATTCATTACTCATGTAAAGCACAGATAAAGCATTAATGATGATAAACCACTAACAATATTTGGCTGCACAGTTACAAGCCTGCTAGAGTTCGCAGCAGGAGGACGAACAATATCCACCGTCCTAGTCCGGATGAAGCCTGAAATGGAATGTGAATATTTTTGTTGTGGCCGCAGACAAGCACACCTGACTCTACTTGTCAACTAATCATCATGCCCTTGACAAACTGAATCAGGTGTTTTTGTGGTGTTGGGGTCACTGGAGGACAAACTGAATCAGATGTTTTTGTGGTGTTGGGGTCACTGGAGGACAAACTGAATCAGGTGGTTTTGTGGTGTTGGGGTCACTGGAGGACAAACTGAATCAGGTGTTTTTGGGGTGTTGGGGTCACTGGAGGACAAACTGAATCAGGTGTTTTTGTGGTGTTGGGGTTACTGGAGGACAAACTGAATCAGGTGGTTTTGTGGTGTTGGGGTCACTGGAGGACAAACTGAATCAGGTGTTTTTGTGGTGTTGGGGTCACTGGAGGACAAACTGAATCAGGTGTTTTTGTGGTGTTGGGGTCACTGGAGGACAAACTGAATCAGGTGTTTTTGTGGTGTTGGGGTCACTGGAGGACAAACTGAATCAGGTGCTTTTGTGGTGTTGGGGTCACTGGAGGACAAACTGAATCAGGTGTTTTTGTGGTGTTGGGGTCACTGGAGGACAAACTGAATCAGGTGTTTTTGTGGTGTTGGGGTCACTGGAGGACAAACTGAATCAGGTGTTTTTGTGGTGTTGGGGTCACTGGAGGACAAACTGAATCAGGTGTTTTTGTGGTGTTGGGGTCACTGGAGGACAAACTGAATCAGGTGTTTTTGTGGTGTTGGGGTCACTGGAGGACAAACTGAATCAGGTGTTTTTGTGGTGTTGGGGTCACTGGAGGACAAACTGAATCAGGTGTTTTTGTGGTGTTGGGGTCACTGGAGGACAAACTGAATCAGGTGGTTTTGTGGTGTTGGGGTCACTGGAGGACAAACTGAATCAGGTGTTTTTGTGGTGTTGGGGTCACTGGAGGACAAACTGAATCAGGTGGTTTTGTGGTGTTGGGGTCACTGGAGGACAAACTGAATCAGGTGTTTTTGGGGTGTTGGGGTCACTGGAGGACAAACTGAATCAGGTGTTTTTGTGGTGTTGGGGTCACTGGAGGACAAACTGAATCAGGTGTTTTTGTGGTGTTGGGGTCACTGGAGGACAAACTGAATCAGGTGTTTTTGGGGTGTTGGGGTCACTGGAGGACAAACTGAATCAGGTGGTTTTGGGGTTACTGGAGGACCGTAGTTGGGATACACTGGTCTAAGATAGTTAAGGAGCACGTCATACAGATCCCATGAGGCTATGCATGTGCAGTCGTACACACACATACACACACGGCTAACACAGTATCCCACCACAAACACACACCATTCACTAAGGAGGAATGCGTGAAGTACACATTACACTCCGTCTGTGTTGTTTATAACAATTCATATGTTACCTTGAAACACCCTCTGGACTAGCAATTAGATTTTCCTGCACTCATCTCCACCCTTTTAGAGTTCCTTTCAACATGTTCAGTGGTCTGTTGGATCACTTAGCCAAAGAGTAACTTGTGGCTATAACACTGTTTTGAAACGACAATACCAGGATATTACACAGGAAAGGCCAAGAACCACAATATGTTTCAGGAGTCATTGGTGTATCAAGTCTTGCATGACATTTTCTTTGAGCAGCCAACAGAGATGAAGGGAGGTACCTTCAAAATGAGCTCTGCCATAAAGCAGTCCAGGTGGGAAAATCATTTATCTGATAAAAGGATCCTCGAGGAGGTAATTTACGGTAAGTAGCTCTCCTTGAAAATGAATGGCACTTGACATGAGATATGGCGAGATATGGCGTAGGGATAAATTGCTGTTAAATAGTTTACCGGTACTCCCTTCAAAATGAAATAGCAGTCCATTTATTTGAACATTCATGTTGTTTTGACCTCATAATATGAAAAAATTTAACAATTTCCAAAGCAAGGGAGTAGTTTGTCAAATCAATCAAGATTCTGTTTGCAAGAATGTCTCAGCTAATTCTTCTTAATCTGAGCAAATGTTGACCCAACCATGGCAGCCATCTCAAACTTCACCTCGTTCAGATATGTTGTAATCTATGACTAATCTTAAACACAAAAAGTGTGACATCAAAAACAAGTCAGTACTTCATTTCTAGAGTTGGGAGAAAAGTCATGATAAGTCATGGCTGTACGCCATATCAAAACACTTCACCAAGAGAAGTTTCTCATCCTACATTAAAGCTACACTTCCATAACATGATAAGTTGCTGTTTTAACTCAAGGCTGTGTTTCTCTGAGGGGGAGAATTACATTTTGCACCAGGGGCTTGTAAACAATGTTAACCACCGCTGGAAGAAGAGAGCTCTGTTTTGAGTCCAGCTTCACCCCTTCTCTTAGCTGTAAAACATAAACAGTTCTGTTTTGAGTCCAGCTTCACCCCTTCTCTTAGCTGTAAAACATAAACAGTTCTGTTTTGAGTCCAGCTTCACCCCTTCTCTTAGCTGTAAAACATAAACAGTTCTGTTTTGAGTCCAGCTTCACCCCTTCTCTTAGCTGTAAAACATAAACAGTTCTGTTTTGAGTCCAGCTTCACCCCTTCTCTTAGCTGTAAAACATAAACATCAACTACTAAAGCAGACGCTTTCAAGTCATTTCAAATGTACAAAATAACTGTAGAAATTCTAATGTATCTATATGTATAGACTATTGACTTCAAAATGAAAGCTAGACAGTCAGGGGTATCAAAAATGCCAAAAGTGATGAATAGAGGACAAATTTGGGCAAATTTTGACGGCGAGGCAATATAACCAATTTTAAGTGGGGCCCTCTGGACCTCGGTAAAGACCAAATATGGCCTGCGAGGCAAAATGAGTTTGACACCTCTGACCTAAGGTGTTCTGGTCTGGCACTGTGGAGCCACACTCAGCACACAGAACAAGCAGCTCACATCCATACACCACATATTCATGTATGTCTATACACCACATACTACATATTCATGTGTGTCAGTGTAACGGATGTGAAATGGCTAGCTAGTTAGCGGGTACGCGCTAATAGCGTTTCAATAGGTTACGTCACTTGCTCTGAGACCTGAAGTAGGGTTTCCCATTGCTCTGCAAGGGCCGCGGCTTTTGTGGAGCGATGGGTAACGATGCTTCGTGGGTGACTGTTGATGTGTGCAGAGAGTCCCTGGTTTGCGCCCGTGTCGGGGCGAGGGGACGGTCTAAAGTTATACTGTTACATCTATACACCACATATTCATGTATGTCTATACACCACATACTACATATTCATGTGTGTCTATACACCACATACTACATATTCATGTGTGTCTATACACCACATACTACATATTCATGTGTGACTATACACCACATACTACATATTCATGTATGTCTATACACCACATACTACATATTCATGTGTGTCTATACACCACATACTACATATTCATGTGTGTCTATACACCACATACTACATATTCATGTGTGTCTATACACCACATACTACATATTCATGTGTGTCTATACACCACATACTACATATTCATGTGTGTCTATACACCACATACTACATATTCATGTATGTCTATTCATGTCAACACACTGAGTGAGTCACCTAGCATCAGAGTACAAGAGTTGAAATCTTTCAGAGCCAACAAATGCAAACTCTGATTTCAGTAAAACAATATGTAAAAATAAAAGTATATTAAACAAAACGTGAGACAATATGAATAACATAGGTGTATAAGACACAACATAGACGCTACATATAGGTATTATAGACCCTACATAGATACTGCATAGGTGTTATAGAAACTACATAGGTTTTATAGACACTACACATATGTGTTATAGACACTACATAGATGTTACACACTTCATCTAGGTGTTATAGACCCTACATATATACTACATAGGAGGTGTTAGACACTACACATAGGAGTTATAGACCCTACATAGGTGTTAGACACTACATATAGGTGTTATAGACCCTACATAGGATGTGTTCTAGACCCTACATAGGTGTTCAAGACACTACAAAGGAGGTGTTATAGACACTAGAATGATGAAACATAGGACAAGATAGTGACTGACCTGAGACCAGTTGGTAGAGGCTGTAGCGGTAGAGGACATGGTCCTGCTCCGCGAACCTCTGGGGCCCCTGGCAGAGGGCCCGACACTCCATGTCAGCCCTGTAGTACTCCTGGAGGGCCTCCTCGAACAGGGAGATGGCCTCCTCATAGTTTGCATTGTCATACAGCTTCACCCCCGCTGAGAAGGACCTCTGTGGGGAGAAAAGGGGAGAGTGGAATGGGGAGAGAGGGAGGGATGAAGGGTGGGAAGAGAGAGAGAGAGAGAGAGGGGTAGAGTGTGGGAAGAGAGAGAGGGGAAGAGAGAAGGTTGAGAATAGGATAGAGGGGGAGAGAGGTAGGAAGAAGAGGATTTGGGAGGAGGACAAAGGGGGAGAGATAGAGAGGATAAGTGAGGGGAGCATTGGGGAGAAAAAGAGGAGGAAGAATTTAGCTGAGCTTGGGACCATGATAACTATACACACAGAGTTGCAGCCAAGACAGTTACTGTGAGCTACTCAATACAAGTTGCATCTGCCTGCTACATGACGAAAACATAAGAGTAAACCTGTGTAGTGTAGTCTGTATGTTGCGACAGACAGGCAGTCAGACACCACCGAGTGATACAATGAATAAGAACAGTGTGTGTGAGCATTGACACAGCCCTCCACAGAATGACAACAGTGTGTGTGAGCATTGACACAGCCCTCCACAGAATGACAACAGTGTGTGTGAGCATTGACAGAGCCCTCCACAGAATGACAACAGTGTATGTGAGCATTGACACAGCCCTCCACAGAATGACAACAGTGTGTGTGAGCATTGACAGAGCCCTCCACAGAATGACAACAGTGTATGTGAGCATTGACACAGCCCTCCACAGAATGACAACAGTGTGTGTGAGCATTGACAGAGCCCTCCACAGAATGACAACAGTGTATGTGAGCATTGACAGAGCCCTCCACAGAATGACAACAGTGTATGTGAGCATTGACACAGCCCTCCACAGAATGACAACAGTGTGTGTGAGCATTGACACAGCCCTCCACAGAATGACAACAGTGTGTGTGAGCATTGACACAGCCCTCCACAGAATGACAACAGTGTGTGTGAGCATTGACACACCCTCCACAGAATGACAACAGTGTGTGTGAGCATTGACACAGCCCTCCCCAGAATGACAACAGTGTGTGTGAGCATTGACACAGCCCTCCACAGAATGACAACAGTGTGTGTGAGCATTGACACAGCCCTCCACAGAATGACAACAGTGTGTGTGAGCATTGACACACCCTCCACAGAATGACAACAGTGTGTGTGAGCATTGACACAGCCCTCCACAGAATGACAACAGTGTGTGTGAGCATTGACACAGCCCTCCACAGAATGACAACAGTGTGTGTGAGCATTGACAGAGCCCTCCACAGAATGACAACAGTGTATGTGAGCATTGACACAGCCCTCCACAGAATGACAACAGTGTGTGTGAGCATTGACACAGCCCTCCACAGAATGACAACAGTGTATGTGAGCATTGACACAGCCCTCCACAGAATGAGAACAGTGTGTGTGAGCATTGACACAGCCCTCCACAGAATGACAACAGTGTGTGTGAGCACTGACACAACCCTCCACAGCCAGACCTTTATTGGCTTCCGTGCTCTCCGCAAGCAGAGGTCAATGGCCTAAACTTATCTCCTCTCATTAAACTGTAGTGACCACTGTCATCCTAAAGACATGAAAATATATCCACAAAATAACTATTTAGACAAAGAAAGCAGCCACATAAAGTTTAATTTAGAACGGCAAAAGAGAGAAAAGAAGCAGGAAAACAATGTTAAAAACAGCCCCTGGTTCAGCTAACGTTAACGCTAATGGGCACGGACTATTATGAACTGTACTGTAGGCAGGATTCATACGGTATTCAATGCAATACGAAGACCTGACAACACCATCACGTTCAACTCCAAGACTGTATACCAAATTCTATTTGGCAGAAAGAGGCAAGAGGGTTTAAGAGAGAGCACCCTGCCTGGTCCTGCCAAAGCAACGGTAAGGCAAGCACTGGGTGCTCTGAGGAGCCTCTGTATCAGGGCCTGTTCCAATAGCATCAAAATGCATCCTTTCTCCCTTTAGGTAATTACTGACCCATAAGTGATTGGATAAGTAAAAGCATGGTTCCTTAGCAAACTATTGCCAATCCATCCATTTCAGATTAGTGATTAGCAAATCAGGGAAAATAGAATAGAAGGATGTCGTTTACAGGTATTGGAACAAGGCCTGAATTTGTTAAATAATCAAAAAGGCCCTCAGTAAACTCCATGGATCAGTGACAGTCTGAAGAACATTGACAGTTGTTTTCATCAGGAACTGACATGGACTCAGGGGAGGTTTCCCAGACATAGATTAAGCCTAGTCCTGGATTCAAAATCATTCTCAAAAGAAAAACTCAATTGAAAGTACTTCATGGTCCAGGACTAGGCTTAATCGGAGTCTGGAAAACCGACACAAAAAGGTTCCTATTCCACACTCGCACCTGATGTGGCCGTGCCTCTCTGTCCACAAAGTGGTCCAGGTTGGTGCCCTCCAGAGCCTTGTATTGCTCCAGGTTCTGATCCATCTCCACGCTCTCCGGGTTTGCCTGGAAATAGGTGTGGGCCGCCGCCGCTGCCTTGTCCAACTGTTTCAACTATACAGGGAGGATGGGGGAGGAGAGAGAGAGAGCAAGAGAGTGAGAGACATTAGCACAGAACACCAACTACATCAGTGTGGCCGAGGTAAGTACTAGAGGTCGACCGATTATCATTTTTCAACGCCGATACTGATACCGATTATTGGAGGACCAAAAAAAGCCGATACCAATTAATATTTTTTTTTAATAATGACAATTACAACAATACTGAATGAACACTTATTTTAACTTAATATAATACATCAATAAAATCAATTTAGCCTCAAATAAATAATGAAACATGCTCAATTTGGTTTAAATAATGCAAAAAATAAAGTGTTGGAGAAGAAAGTAAAAGTGCAGTATGTGCCATGTAAAAAAGCTTAAGTTTAAGTTCCTTGCTCAGAACATGAGAACATATGAAAGCTGGTGGTTCCTTTTAACATGAGTCTTCAATATTCCCAGGTAAGAAGTTTTAGGTTGTAGTTGTTATAGGAATTATAGGACTATTTCTCTCTATACCATTTGTATTTCATATACCTTTGACTATTGGATGTTCTTATAGGCACTTTACTATTGCCAATGTAACAGTATAGCTTCCGTCCCTCTCCTCGCCCCTACCTGGGCTCGAACCAGGAACACATCGACAACAGCCACCCTCGAAGCAGCGTTACCCATGCAGAGCAAGGGGAACAACCACTTCAAGTCTCAGAGCGAGTGACGTTTGAAACGCTATTAGCGCGCACCCCGCTAACTAGCTAGCCATTTCACATCGGTTACACCAGCCTAATCTCGGGAGTTGATAGGCTTGAAGTCATAAACAGCTCAATGCTTGAAGCACAGCGAAGAGCTGCTGGCAAAACGCACGAAAGTGCTGTTTGAATGATTGCTTACGAGCCTGCTGGTGCCTACCACCGCTCAGTCAGACTGCTCTATCAAATCATAAACTTAATTATAACACACAGAAATACGAGCCTTAGGTCATTAATATGGTCAAATCGGGAAACTATCATCTCGAAAACAAGACGTTTATTTTTTCAGTGAAATACGGAACCGTTCCGTATTTTATCTAACGGGTGGCATCCATAAGTCTAAATATTCCTGTTACATTGCACAACCTTCAATGTTATGTCATAATTACGTAACATTCTGGCAAATTAGGCGGCCCAAACTGTTGCATATACACTGACTCTGCGTGCAATGAACGCAAGAGAAGTGACACAATTTCACCTGGTTAATATTGCCTGCTAACCTGGATTTCTTTTAGCTAAATATGCAGGTTTAAAAATATATACTTCTGTGTATTGATTTTAAGGAAGGCATTGATGTTTATGGTTAGGTACACATTGGAGCAACGACAGTCCTTTTTTGCGAATACGCACCGCTTCTGTCACGCCCTGACCTTAGTTCCTTTTTTATGTCTCAATTTTGGTTTGGTCAGGGCGTGAGTTGGGGTGGGCATTCTATGTTTTGTGTTCTATGTTTTCTATTTGTGTGTTGGGCCGCGTGTGGTTCTCAATCAGAGGCAGCTGTCTATCGTTGTCTCTGATTGAGAACCATACTTAGGTAGCCTTTTCCCACCTGTGTTTTGTGGGTAGTTGTTTTCTGTTTTGTGTTGCTGCCCCTTACAGGACTGTTTCGTTTTCGTTCCTTCTCTTTGTTATTTTGTTTAGTGTTCTGTTTTAATAAATATAACATGAACACTTACCACGCTGCTCATTTGTCCGACTACTCTTCATCCGACGACAAAAATCGTTACAGCATCGATTATATGCAACGCAGGACACGCTAGATAAACTAGTAATATCATCAACCATGTGTAGTTAACTAGTGATTATGATTGATTGATTGTTTTTTATAAGATAAGTTTAATGCTAGCTAGCAACTTACCTTGGCTTCTACTGCATTCGCGTAACAGGCAGACTCCTCGTGGAGTGCAATGTAATCAGGTGCTTAGAGCGTTGGACTAGTTAACTGTAAGGTTGCAAGATTGAAACCCCGAGCTGACAAGGTCATTCTGCCCCTGAACAAGGCAGTTAACCCACCGTTCTTAGGCCGTCATTGAAAATAAGAATGTGTCCTTAACTGACTTGCCTAGTTAAATAAAGGATAAATAAAGGTGTAAAAAAATATATTTAAAAAATCGGTAAAATCGGTGTTCAAAAATACCGATTTCCGATTGTTATGAAAACTTGAAATCGGCCCAAATTAATCGGCCATTGCGATTAATCAGTCAAACCTCTAGTAAGTACAGGACAGTGGAGTATATTAATGACAGTGTTCACCTCAGGAAGTGGAGACACACCCTTACCCGCCTTCTCATCACCGCCCCCTTCACATGAAACACAGAGGAGGGCACTGATCTCACACAAAGACGATACACGTCTAATTCACCGAGACAAGCTTTCCCAGTCTCCTACACCGAGACGAGCTTTCCCAGCCTCCTACACCGAGACAAGCTTTCCCAGTCTCCTACACCGAGACAAGCTTTCCCAGTCTCCTACACCGAGACAAGACAAGCTTTCCCAGCCTCCTACACCGAGACAAGCTTTCCCAGCCTCCTACACCGAGACGAGACAAGCTTTCCCGGTCTCCTACACTGAGACGAGACAAGCCCTAAGGGTATTGATCACTTCTACAGAAGTGGCCACTCCAATTGCCTGTAACTAACCACCTATCAGAGGCCTCCTGAACTACCCACCTATCAGAGGCCTGAGGGTGTTTTAGTAATAGTGATATGGATACTGTACAGGCCTTGGGGCAGACGATCTAAATGAGCAGTCACGCGTTAAACGAAGTACAGCTTATAAAGGCTTTATAGAGCATACAAAAAGGCTTCATAATAATGACATATAGAGTATGATATATGCTTAGAGATCATTTGTGAAGCATTCATGTAGTGCTTATGAAGCCTTTATGTATGCTATATAAAGCCTTTATAAAGTTGTAATTCGTTGGAAGTGGGAACAAATGAGCTCAGTAAAAGCCAGCAGCTGTTACGTCTTAGACTTGGCAGCCTGCCGACACAATCTCCGCTCCGAAGTGCTCTGAACTCTCACATAGGGTCCATGTTAACTAGCCGTAGAACAGCCCAATGGTGCTTTCAGTGACCTGTGTGACATTTGTTGACTACCAGCAGGTCTGTTTCGACACTGATATTTCCCCATACATGTCGTGTTATTCTAAAAGTTCTCGAAGGTAGTAGCTCTTAAATTGTTTTGTCCAAAAACCTAATGATTTTATAACATTCTTGATAACATGCTATTTCCATTTGAAACTGCGCAAAGGCTCCATAGCTGGTGAATATAACCAGACGAACAGCATAATTCACTAACAGCAGCAGACAGATATGATTCATCCTGTGGTGTGAAACTTGAGGACTTAATTCTCCTGTCTTCACCAGCACCGCTGCAGTTATGAAGCACAGGTGGGCTTTGTGAGAACTTCCAGATGTGTACCTTGGGACTACAGTTAAGAATGGTCTGAGACCAGGGACCAAAGACCCAGCTCCAAGCTATTAACTCCACAACCAGCTCCAGGCTCTCTGCCGACCAGGAAGGCCGGCTCCAGGCTCTCTCCCGACCAGAAAGGCTGACTCCAGGCTCTCTCCTGACCAGGAAGGCTGGCTCCAGGCTCTCCCCCGACCAGGAAGGCCGGCTCCAGGCTCTCTCCCGACCAGAAAGGCTGGCTCCAGGCTCTCTCCAGACCAGGAAGGCCGGCTCCAGGCTCTCCCCCGACCAGAAAGGCTGGCTCCAGGCTCTCTCCCGACCAGAAAGGCCGGCTCAAGGCTCTCTCCTGACCAGGAAGGCCGCTCCAGGCTCTCTCCCGACCAGGAAGGCCGGCTCCAGGCTCTCTCCCGACCAGGAAAGCCGGCTCCAGGCTCTCTCCCGACCAGAAAGGCCGGCTCCAGGCTCTCTTCCGAACAGGAAGGCCGGCTCCAGGCCCTCTCCCGACCAGGAAGGCCGGCTCCAGGCTCTCTCTCGACCAGGAAGGCCGGCTCCAGGCTCTCTCCCGACCAGAAAGGCCGGCTCCAGGCTCTCCCCCGACCAGGAAGGCCGGCTCCAGGCTCTCTCCCGACCAGAAAGGCCGGCTCCAGGCTCTCTCCCGACCAGGAAGGCCGGCTCCAGGCTCTCTCCCGACCAGGAAGGCCGGCTCCAGGCTCTCTCCCGACCAGGAAGGCCGGCTCCAGGCTCTCTCCCGACCAGGAAGGCCGGCTCCAGGCTCTCTCCCGACCAGAAAGGCCGGCTCCAGGCTCTCTCCCGACCAGAAAGGCCGGCTCCAGGCTCTCTCCCGACTAGGAAGGCTGGCCGCTGAGCCCTTTTCTTGGGGCTGTGCCGATCAACAATCATCCTCTTTTTCCCCCCCTCTCCTTTTCCAAGCAGCCTCTTATCTCTGCCGGAGAGGAGCAGGGGAAAGAAAAACTGGGTTGACATGCTTGGTTACCTCTGAAAGGCCAAACAGCAAACTGCCGCCGACTGCATTCCTGCACAGTCCACCACAGGCTGAGGGTCTGTCGGAAGGACAGCCAGGGGGACGGGGGAGGCATTTTTGTGTCCCATCCAAATGCTGACCTCTCCACTTTTCCGGTAATCACAGCTAATTCCACCATAGTTTTCTGCGTCCGAGTAAGAGCCAAGGATAGGGCTGTGGCGTACAGGAGAGGAGATGGGGGAGATTCAGCCACCTGGGGAGAGTCTAAGCTCACCTACCACTCTGCTTCTCTCCTCTCCCAAACCTCCCCCCACCCCCCCAGAGAGGGTCAGCAGGAGGAATGGGGATAAAGTCCACTGTAGTACAAACACAGCTGCGTCTTAGCACTGCCAGACCTATTGTCCCGAGACATGAGAGACTAGAGAGAGGAAGCGGAGGAGACTGTCATCCAGCTTTGATCATGGGGGTCCACCATACCATCACAAATCTCTGTTCACAATTCTGTATCAACATCAAAACCCTTAGAGAAGGTCAAAGAGCCAAAAGTAAAGTTTTCACAACATTTGCTTAAATCTACATTGTGTGAAGTAGTTTCCTACTTCCTAAAACAGATGTTTAAAAAAAATGGCTCAATTAAATAAAAACGGTGAAGTAAGCGTGAAGGTTCCCTATGAAAAACTGTAACATGAGGACCTCAGGGGTATCCCATTGGCAACAGATAGGACTGGAGGAGCCGTGCTGAGTGACTCATTCTCTAGTGATGTTAGATTTACAGCAAAACTCCACAGTGCTGACCTCACACATCCAGTGAGGTCGCTGGTTTAGAGAGAGGAAAGATCTGGGAGGCTGAAGGGGCTTGGAGGAGACAGTCAGGAGTACAGTATCAAACCGTCACATATTAAAGCATGATTCAACCACTCAGATTATTTCATTAGAAACATGTGCACATAAATCAAACCCCCTGAAATGAGTGAAAATATCCCCCCAGTATGACAGTGCAGATCAAATGTTTAAAGATGGATTACAGCACTATAGATTAACAGTATCAAATGGTGTATTTGGTAGCACAGGTAGTGCTGGTATATCAAAAATCTTTCCAATATCAAGAAAGGGGACTCGTTTCGAAAAGTGAAGTTGAATCAGCCTCTTTTTCTAGTGAAGACTCCAACAGTCACAATCTCTCTTACATGCATTGGTGGGCTTTCCCCGGGGCTGTGTTGAGTTGCCGTGGTGACAGACTATTAGTAAATAGGGGAGGTTTGACCCCATAACCAGGATGCGAGGTTGGGATGAGTGGGATGGATGAGAAAACTTACTGTTCCCACAGAATCACTATCATTCTGATACAGACGGTCTTCTACTAGCAAGTTTTCCAAAATAGATCAACTGCTTTCAGTTGACCTCCCCAATCCTTGTTATCAACGGTTCCTTATAAGGCTTTCCCCACAACAACATGTTAGATTTTTCCTTTCATTTCAAAAGAGAAAAAAAATGTATACACACGAATACGTATATCACCTGTTTAACTTCAAAGCTCACAACCCTACCATTAACCACCAGCACTCCTTGTACAAAAGAGCACCTGTATTGGGGGAAATAACTAGTGCCCTCACTCTGCCCTCCCAGCTAAACACTAACCTGTGTTAGGGACCACACACACACACACACACACACACACACACACCGAATGTTGATCGGCCGTTCGTTTGGCGCTGCGTTTTAGGGACCACCTGCTGGTGGACGTCTGACTGCTGACATTTTCGCATTGCACTTGGTTTGCAAATTACAGCCCGCTCTCTGTTCAGAGATGCTAATACTCTAGAAACCCTGCTACTCACTCTGAGTAACAACCTCTTGATGTGGGATAGGTGAGAAGCTCAAGTCAAAACAGCCATGTGCATGTCTCTCTCCCCAGGAGCCACTCACTTCAAAAATATGTAAATAGTGCTGTAGCCAGGCCAAAGACACTGTCACGGCAAGCACGTACTGTATCCCTCCCTCACAAATGATCAGGAGACAAGCATGTACTGTATCCCTCCCTCACAAATGATCGGGAGACAAGCACGTACTGTATCCCTCCCTCACAAATGATCAGGAGACAAGCATGTACTGTATCCCTCCCTCACAAATGATCAGGAGACAAGCATGTACTGTATCCCTCCCACACAAATGATCAGGAGACAAGCACGTACTGTATCCCTCCCACACAAATGATCGGGAGACAAGCATGTACTGTATCCCTCCCACACAAATGATCGGGAGACAAGCACGTACTGTATCCCTCCCTCACAAATGATCAGGAGACAAGCACGTACTGTATCCCTCCCTCACAAATGATCAGGAGACAAGCACGTACTGTATCCCTCCCTCACAAATGATCAGG
This sequence comes from Salvelinus alpinus, assembly GCF_045679555.1. Taxonomy (NCBI): domain Eukaryota; kingdom Metazoa; phylum Chordata; class Actinopteri; order Salmoniformes; family Salmonidae; genus Salvelinus; species Salvelinus alpinus. The sequence goes on along the minus strand of NC_092100.1, from coordinate 12,730,309 downwards.
AGACAAGCACGTACTGTATCCCTCCCACACAAATGATCAGGAGACAAGCATGTACTGTATCCCTCCCTCACAAATGATCAGGAGACAAGCATGTACTGTATCCTTCCCTCACAAATGATCAGGAGACAAGCATGTACTGTATCCTTCCCTCACAAATGATCAGGAGACAAGCATGTACTGTATCCCTCCCTCACAAATGATCAGGAGACAAGCATGTACTGTATCCCTCCCTCACAAATGATCAGGAGACAAGCATGGGCGTCAAGAGTCAGTAGCAGTCACCAACCAGGCAACCAGCAATTATTGCCTTCCCACAAACTGTGAAGAACAGGGGAAATCTGGCAGCCAATGGCCTGCACAAAAAGGAATATCCTCTTTACATAAGCTGCTTTCTGGAAACACAAAGCACATACCTGCACGTTGATGGACATAGCTGTCATGGAGATGAACTGCATTGAGAAAAAGTGAAATTCACAGATATGTCAGAGATAGCTTGAATGTGTTGAAACCTGCTCCATTGTGTGTGTGTGTACCGTGCCAAAACTCCACGGTACCACACTGTGTACGCTACAGTATATCTGAAGTCAGGACACAGAAATGGAAACAGGCAGAGATGTCTATACTCCCTAGCCTCATCCAGGCCTATTACTGAGTGAGCCTTCTCTTGGTACCTGTAGAACAGCAACACCCTAACTACTCTAATAGCATTGAGTGCACGTAGCGTTTGAGGTGTCAAATGTATTTCCAGTGGCTATTACATGTAAAACATTCTTCACCGCTACTATTCAAACACCTGCTAATCCTTCACTGACAGAAGTTTTACCTTGGCTAAAAAGGTTCACCGATTAGAGAAGTACAGTACAGGGAGCTCCTTAGCCCTGGTCATCTGCATTATACACATTCCAGTAGCAGATATGTCTGTGTGACAACAAAAGTCCTACAGCATCTGTCAATAATGGTTTACGACTTCTGAGGTAATAGAAGAGTAGCACTGCTGACTAGCACTGGTCACTGCTGACTAGCACTGCTGACTAGCACTGGTCACTGCTGACTAGCACTGCTGACTAGCACTGCTGACTAGCACTGGTCACTGCTGACTAGCACTGGTCACTGCTGACTAGCACTGGTCACTGCTGACTAGCACTGGTCACTGCTGACTAGCACTGCTGACTAGCACTGGTCACTGCTGACTAGCACTGGTCACTGCTGACTAGCACTGCTGACTAGCACTGGTCACTGCTGACTAGCACTGCTGACTAGCACTGGTCACTGCTGACTAGCACTGCTGACTAGCACTGGTCACTGCTGACTAGCACTGCTGACTAGCACTGGTCACTGCTGACTAGCACTGGTCACTGCTGACTAGCACTGGTCACTGCTGACTAGCACTGGTCACTGCTGACTAGCACTGCTGACTAGCACTGCTGACTAGCACTGGTCACTGCTGACTAGCACTGCTGACTAGCACTGGTCACTGCTGACTAGCACTGCTGACTAGCACTGGTCACTGCTGACTAGCACTGCTGACTAGCACTGGTCACTGCTGACTAGCACTGGTCACTGCTGACTAGCACTGGTCACTGCTGACTAGCACTGCTGACTAGCACTGGTCACTGCTGACTAGCACTGCTGACTAGCACTGGTCACTGCTGACTAGCACTGGTCACTGCTGACTAGCACTGCTGACTAGCACTGGTCACTGCTGACTAGCACTGCTGACTAGCACTGGTCACTGCTGACTAGCACTGCTGACTAGCACTGGTCACTGCTGACTAGCACTGGTCACTGCTGACTAGCACTGGTCACTGCTGACTAGCACTGGTCACTGCTGACTAGCACTGCTGACTAGCACTGGTCACTGCTGACTAGCACTGCTGACTAGCACTGGTCACTGCTGACTAGCACTGCTGACTAGCACTGGTCACTGCTGACTAGCACTGCTGACTAGCACTGCTGACTAGCACTGGTCACTGCTGACTAGCACTGCTGACTAGCACTGGTCACTGCTGACTAGCACTGGTCACTGCTGACTAGCACTGGTCACTGCTGACTAGCACTGCTGACTAGCACTGGTCACTGCTGACTAGCACTGGTCACTGCTGACTAGCACTGGTCACTGCTGACTAGCACTGGTCACTGCTGACTAGCACTGCTGACTAGCACTGGTCACTGCTGACTAGCACTGCTGACTAGCACTGGTCACTGCTGACTAGCACTGGTCACTGCTGACTAGCACTGCTGACTAGCACTGGTCACTGCTGACTAGCACTGCTGACTAGCACTGGTCACTGCTGACTAGCACTGGTCACTGCTGACTAGCACTGGTCACTGCTGACTAGCGTAGAATTTAAACATCTGTCAGAGAAGGTATCTAAGAGGAAACTTACTTTGTTAATATTATATCCATTATCTCTTGGGTTGCAAAACTACTGGCAGTTTATTAAAGTTACCAGAATTTTTGGTAATATTGGTAAATAACAGGTCATCTATGGCAATCTATTTTAACTTAGGTAATTTATAATAGAATACAAATTTTTTTTTAAGTATTGTCCATATTGTCCACGAGTTTCCAGTAGATAGACCATATTGTTCAAGAGAAAACATCCCGGTTAATGAAAAAAATACATCTAATTAACAATGGCATTATTTTCAACCTTGTAACACTTCCAACTATTTACTTTTTTCACAACTGGCACCAGTTTAGCGCTCGGGTTGGATGATATCCACATTTTCATACCGTCATACCATTTCTGTACCATTACAGGGTATACGGTAAAAAACTCATGTGCACACAAGGGGTGCTATTTTTAGTCTTTTTGTTAACGAACTCAATATACTTTAAAATATCTAAAAACCAGATCGAAATCGTGTATAAATGATAATGGACCTGCATTCTTCGTTTGTTGACTGTGTCCAGCTCACTAATAATCACCCAAAAGAAAGCTAGACAATCAGGGAGCATCGTAAATTCCAAAATCGATGGATAGAGGACTATTTTTATGCAAATTCTGACGGCAAGTAAATATAACACATTTTCAGTGCAGCCCTCTGGACCTCGTTGTGGACCGAATGTGGGCCCCGGACAAAATTAGTTTGACACCCCTAGTCTAGAAAGAAGACATTGTTTCTCGAGTCAAGTCACAAACCAGGTGGTGCATATTGAAGTCTGATGTATGGAGCATATTTCAACATGACACAGAGCGGCACTGACAGGGCTTTCTTTCACTCGTCATACCATCAGACAATATTTACTTACATCACCTAGTGCTCTTCACATACAGTACATTCCAGTCATCTCTTAAGTCACTATGTAGTGCTGGCAATAAAAGATAAGATATTGTACTAATATAGACTACATTTATTTGATGATGTGTTATAATATTTACTGGTCTAAAGACAGTCATTTTACAAACAGACAGTTTACTGTTGCTAACCCAATATTTATGAGGTTGAGTCAAATTTGGACTGGGGTTGCATACCCACACAGGGAGGCATTCAACAGAATACCTACAGGATGGCAGTCTAATCAGGAAGATGTTAAAGCCAAGTTGTTATGTCTGTATAAACAAAAGTTAAACATTTTAGCTGCTTAGACACAACATTGGGAGTTTTAATCTTTGTTTAATCTTCACAAGGATCTGTAAATGCTACTGGATCATTCCAGAGCATATCAACAAGGCACTTGACATCTGTTTTCCTCACTGACAATAGCAGTCGTGAAGAAAGGCTCAACAGTGAAGGACAGACAAGCCAAATCAAGCCATTTGGAGAGAATGGAACTGATAATGGCACATTTAATTATTATTATGAATGAAGGTATTAGTAGTAGCAGCTGTAGTAGTTTGGCTTTGTATGTGTTTTGTCCCAAACTGTAAGCAGACCCTTATGTGTCTTCAAGCATAATGACAGGCATAATGTGATGCAGCCTATTCATACATCGCAAACAGTGCTCTTAGTTTCCACTGTAAACTTACTGGCTCACATGGATTCTGCCTGAAAGCTTGGGAAAACAGACGGGTACTTTCAGAAGCTACCACACAATTCATCACTGCTTGGCACCTTGATAAAAGCATCTGGCGAAAAGTCCAAGAAAACTACCATCCCCATTCAACAGTCGGTACTGTATATCGTTAACAATTGGGAGTATGAGTGGACTTCTATTTGCCCAGAAAAGTAATTGGAAATGCACTCACTGGCGCATTAAACAAACCATTTCATTTGTGTAAACGGGCATTACTGGCTGTAGTAGCTGTGTTTTTGGCAGAAGTATTTTGCATTGTGTACCCCAACTATAGGAAAATGTGTGTATGTTCAATGACCTGTTCTATTAGAGCAGTGGTTCCCAAACTGTTTATAGTCCCGTACCCCTTCAAACATTCACCCTCCAGCTCCTCCTCTAGCACCAGGGTCAGCGCACTATCAAATGTTGTTTTTTGCCATCATTGTAAGCCTGTAAGCTGTCAGGCATTCCCTTGGCAGCAAGAGCCTCTCGGTGGATGCTGCAGTGTACCCAAGTGACGTCGGGAACAACTGCTTGCACGCGCGTTACCACTCCACTATGTCTCCCTGTCATGGCTTTTGCGCCATCAGTACAGATGCCAACATGAGCAGCAGCTACGTTTGGCTACATACGGACCGTTAGTGGAATTCCTGCAAGAGAGTGCTTCTTGTGACGTTACTCCAAATAAATATTTCAAAACATTTCAAGTCGTTAAGCTAATTAATTAAAGCCGTTTCATGCTACATACACAAGGACCGTAGATCGTCAGTAGGCTACTGTACATTGACTCTGATCACTTCTGCTGAGCGGTTACACTAACCAGACATGGACTTGTTTTTCCTCCTCTAAAGCACAAAACACTTTAACACACAAGCTCTCAACTATAACCAGCCAGCCAGATGCAGTGTCCATTACATAGACTGCAACACGGCTAGCGTATATAACACGTTAAGCACACCTCAATGAAAATGTGTCTGTACTAAGAAGAACGTGGGGTGGGAAAGGGGAACATTCCTATGTGATGTCATAAGTGTGCTTTCGGGCCTTCCTTGTGAGCTTTTCGGCCCCGCCTCAACCCTCCTACACTCACCCCATCCTTCCCTCCCTCCCCCTGTCCCTTTCCTGTTGACAGCTCTGCACACTGGTCCCATTCTGGCTGTCCTCACCCCACCCTGGCCCCATTCTGGCTGTCCTCGCCCCACCCTTGCCCATTCTGGCTGGCCCTCGCCCCACCCTTTCCCATTCTGGCTGGCCCTCGCCCCACCCTTGCCAAATTCTGGCTGGCCTCACCCAACCCTGGCCCCATTCTGGCTGTCCTCACCCCACCCTTTCCCATTCTGGCTGTCCCTCGCCCCACCCTTGCCCAATTCTGTCTGTCCTCGCCCCACCTGGCCCCATTCTGGCTGTCCTCGCCCCACCCAGGGCCCAACGTGTGTTCATCCAATAAGGTAGAAATGCCTTAAAAGCCTGATGGGCCGCTGATGGGCCGCTTGAATCACACAGCCCCTTACACTAACACAAGACCGCTTGAAGAGACGGGAGACATCACATAGCCCCTTTCACTAAGACAAGACCTCTTGAAGAGACGGGAGACATCACACAGCCCCTTTAACTAAGACAAGACCTGCTTGAAGAGACATCACACAGCCCCTTTCACTAAGACAAGACCTCTTGAAGAGACAGGAGATGGCTTCATCCCTCCCTCTCCCTCTTCATCCCTCCCTCTTTATCCCTCCCTCCTCTTTTAAAGGCCTTGTCCAGATATGTTTGTTGAAAAGCAAAGAAAACAGTGGTGTAATAATCTTGCCACTTTACACAGTAGAGGTTCTCTGGCTGTGTGGTCTGGATGGGGCCAGCTGGTTTTGATTAGAGTACACTGAGGCTCAGTCACTGCGGTCGGAACAAAGAGAGGACCCAGAGTGGGAAACAGCGGGCCATCGTAGAGAACGTATTAGCAAACAAAACACAATTCGTGCCCATTATGCCAATTCGTGCCCATTATGCCAATTCGTGCCCATCTCCTGGTGGAAATCTGGGTTTGACCAGATGGAAAATGTAGATGTTTATTATGGTTTCTAACAGCAGTACTCTGTAACCAAAACTGGTCCTGTGGGTAACATCACTATTCTCAGGAGGTCAGTAATTGGACAGGACAGACCACTTCCTATGACTCCTGAGGGACTCATGTCTCTACCCCCATGGGAGTTGTTGTCAAATCACTGACATTGAAAGACTAGCCTGTTTCTCCTCACCTATTCTGAAGCAACACTGGGTACTGTATCCTCAGTCAACCATCACCCACTCCCCGCAGTCTAACCCCTTTTCTTCAACTGTGCTGACTCACAAGGTCTGCTTTGTGTGGCACCCTGAAAACAGAAGGTGTGAGTGTGTGAGGCGTGAGACTTTCAGACAGGGTGGAAACGTCTCTCACGTTCCCTCCCTCCTTCCCTCCCCGTGTACAGTAACATTATATCCTTTGTTCCAGGAGCTTCTAAAAACAGGCCTGGCAGCCCAGTGTTATTTTAAACCACTCTTGCCCACAATTTCAAACATCTATGATTTCCACCGGCAAAAAGGAGGCCTTTCTGGTGGAAAACTGAAAAGATTTCCAATTAGATATTAGCGCCAGAAAATGTAGCCAATAGATGTGTTTTGTCCCTGACACTCTGTAGGGTTAAATGTGTGTGTCTGTGGGTAAGCCTATGTGTATGTGGGCTATACATAGCTATGCTTTCAGACTCCCACTATATGGCATTCCTCAGCAGGCCAAAGCTGTGGCTGGGGCAGCAGCCCCCCCCCCCACCCAATGGCCAGCATGTGTCTACCCTCATCACCAAAATGGCTTCTTTGTCCCATACAACTGACCAACGCCACCGAGGAGATAGCACGACTTCTAAAGTTGAATTCTCTCCCACAGAGTCACTCTGAAGGAGGGTTCCCACCTGAGGATGACATTCATGAAGTACGTCACATTTCACAGAAACATTTATGGACAGACCCCTCAGACAGGTCAGGGGTCATTCTCTGCAGTGTTAAGAGTGTTAAATCAAAAGCAGGCCAGCACTTTGTTCACACACAACGGAGGCTATGGTATGTGTGTGTGCCCAGACAATGCCAGCATTCATCCAGCCACCCAGCATTCACTCTATCCCTCACAGCCTCCTCCCCAGAGAAATATAAAATGTATTTTTCCATGTTGAAATCAATCTGCTCATGTAGTTATGAGAGGTTCTTAAAAGGAAGGCGGTGCACGTAGCCTGCAGTATCAGGCATCTCCATTTGAAAAGCTTTACTTAAAGGAAACACATTCAGACACTTTAGGAATCCAAGATGAATTTAAAGCAAGCTGAAATTAATGGATCATTCACATGGTTTCCCACCTGCTGTCCAAATCATTTTAAAATGGAGATCTTCACGACCAGCAGTCACAATGCAAAACATACATCATTTACATGTTCCGTAACCTTTCCACTAGCTCCCTAACCTTTAGCTGTAAGTGGGTCTGCACTTAAGGATATTACCATTGACATGTCACACAAGAATGTTGATCTTTGCTCCGGACTGCTGTGTATCAACATCCCATCAACATCCTCAAACAAACTCTTAAAAACAGCACAATATTGAGTCTCACAAGTCACAGCCATTACCTTAAAAAGCAGAACATTCTGAGAAGTCCTCCACAGGCACAGCACCTATTCCAAATATCAACATCCTCAAAAAGCACAGGAAAGAGGATTTTGACATCTACCAGATTGTTCCGAAATGAAATCGTTTCTGTTGTTAGAAACTGATAAGATTAGCATTCCTGCAACATCATTTTGTTGAAATATAATTTGATCTCTGATACTGATTGCACCCAAATTGACAATTTTAATGTATAGGATTCATATAATATTCAATAAATATATCAATGAGTTAGACACACCCCACCCCAACAACAAGTATATAGTATCCGTTCTCTGTGGAGATGGAGAACCTTCCAGAAGGACAACCATCTCTGCAGCACTCCACCAATCAGGCCTTTATGGTAGAGTGGCCAGACGGAAGCCACTCCTCAGTAAAAGGCACCTAAAGACTCTCAGACCATGAGAACCAAGAACTCTTTGGCCTGAATGCCAAGCGTCACGTGTGTAGGAAACCTGGCACCATCCCGACGGTGAAGCATGGTGGTGTTAGCATCATGCTGTGGGGATGTTTTCAGTGGCAGGGACTGGGAGACTGGTCAGGATCGAGGCAAAGATGAATGGAGCAAGTACAGAGATGCTTGATGAAAACCTGCTCCAAAGCGCTCCGGACCTCAGACTGGGGTGAAGGTTCACCTTCCAACAGGACAACAACCCTAAGCACACAGCCAAGACAACTCAGGAGTGGCTTCGGGACAAGTGTCTGAATGTCCTTGAGTGGCCCAGCCAGAATCCGGACTTGAACCCGATCAAACATTTCCGGAGAAACCTGAAAATAGTTGTGCAGAAGTGCTCCTCATCCAACCTGACAGAGCTTGAGAGGATCTGCACAGAAGAATGGGAGAAACTCCCCAAATACCATGATGTATGCCAAGCTTGTAGCATCATACCCAAGAAGACTTGAGGCTGTAATCGCTGCCAAAGGTGCTTCAATAAAGTACTTGAGTAAAGGGTCTGAATACTTATGTAAATGTGTTATTTAAGTTTTGGATTTTTAATAAATTATCAAATAGGGGGGAGTCCCATTGAGACCAATGTCTTTTTTTTTTAAAGGAGCCCTGAATAACAAGACTAAGAACTTAGACAATCAAGTCAGGAGCATAGGAAACACACAACGAAAAATACAGAAACACAATGATAAAACAACACATTCCTCAGTGGTGTGTGATGGAACACTCAACAGTGAAATGTAGACATGCCTTCCAATAAAGTTAGCCCTAAGCAGGGCTCTAACATTTTACAAATCATTGGTGGCACTGGTGCTTCCAACTTAAAGTTAGGAGCACCACATGAAATTTAGGAGCACCACATGAAATTTAGGAGCACCAGAAAATAAGATTTTGTTAAATGTATTGAGATACAGCCTATATTGAGCCTTTATGAATTCTAGCTACTTTTGAAGCACATGTTGTGCCCTACTGTCATTGAAATTACAAAGTCATTTGTGGAATAGGTTTCTACATTGTGTAAAAGCACAATTTTCCTATTGAGATGCATTACATTGAAAATTGTACACGGTCTCTTTAAAAATGTCAGGTTTGTGATAGCGTTGCCATATTGAATGTTACATTTCAAGAACCCTCTCCCCACACGCCAGTAGAAGGGGTGCGTCACTGTGTCCCATCCGGGGAAGTTGTTGCATATGCTAGTTTCAAGTGCTAGTTTTCAAGTGTGGCAGACTGTGATTTATATTTATTGAAATTGAAAGTGGATTACGCTTGTAAAGTCAAACGACACAACACGTTCTAAACCACTCTGGTGACAAACATACTTTGTTCCTTGTCTCAATTCATCCACATGGCTGCTGGCTGCGCTTTGCTACCACCGAAAATATTGTGAAGATCGTGCCCATTATTTAGTTTTTGTAAGGACGCAAAAAACGGAGGCAGTGAACCAATTCAAATAAGTTAATATTTTAGAAATGTTAAAAAACAATAAATGATTAGCTAGCTAGCTGGCAGGTCGGTGTGGCAGGGTGGTGTGGCAGGTCGGTGTGGCAGGGTGGTGGGAGTGTCTGTGTGAGTGTCTGTGTGTGTGGCTAAAGGGTTGGGATTTTTGGAAAGGAGTGGAGACTGAGCCTTAGTTCTGACAGTAGCCTGGCAGGCAGCTCTCTTGGCCGCCGACTCTACTGGAATCTCACAATGGAACATAGAACCAGACCTGGCTCACAATGGAACATAGAACCAGACGTGGCTCCTAATTGAACATAGAACCAGACGTGGCTCCTAATTGAACATAGAACCAGACCTGGCTCCTAATTGAACATAGAACCAGACCTGGCTCCTAATTGAACATAGAACCAGACGTGGCTCCTAATTGAACATAGAACCAGACCTGGCTCCTAATTGAACATAGAACCAGACCTGGCTCCTAATTGAACATAGAACCAGACGTGGCTCCTAATTGAACATAGAACCAGACCTGGCTCCTAATGGAACATAGAACTAGACCTGGCTCCTAATGGAACATATCTTCCTCTCTCTGTCTCACTCTCCCCCCTCTCAGACTCTCTTTACCCATCCTCTCCCTCTCTCCCCATCGCCCTCCCTCTCTCTCATAGGAGTTTCCCTACTGAGGACAACATAACAGCAAAGAGGAGGCAATAGGAAACAGAAGAGCAGTCTGGGAGGCCACTATAAGGCCAGTAATCCATTTAACCTGGACAACAGCCGAGGAGGGTTTTACTCCTCCGGTCAAGTATCTTTGGGAGGCTTAGCCAACAAGACACAGGGATGAAGTTGGTTTTCTGAAAGCTCTGGGGGAAGGCAGAGCAGAGCGCAGTTTATCAAAACATTCAAAGCATAAAATGCATCCAATATGGGTTAGACAGTTAAACTTCGGGGTTCTCACAGTATAGCAACCACTTAAATCATCATGATGCAAAACTCATCATCACAGTTTTTTTTTGCTCTGTACTGAAATCTTGAAAATGTGACTGTTGATATACACCATTTTTTTGGTATAGTATTAACAGTGGACTAATGACCAAAATACAGAGAGATGGTTTTTGAGTGAACTGTCCCTTTAAGCGTTAACGTGCTTGCTGCTTCTCTTCATGACTCTTTACACAGATCAGTGAAACGGAAGAAGCCCGTCATCGTCCGAGCCCCTTGGCTGTGTTTATAGCTGCGGAAACACAGCAGCGCTATCCTCTCCTCAAGGCTAATCTTTCTTTCTTCCTCGACGTCTTGTACAAACGGGACAGTGCTGGGAAGGGACGTCTTGTACAAACGGGACAGTGCTGGGAAGGGACGTCTTGTACAAACGGGACAGTGCTGGGAAGGGACGTCTTGTACAAACGGGACAGTGCTGGGAAGGGACGTCTTGTACACACGGGACAGTGCTGGGAAGGGACGTCTTGTACAAACGGGACAGTGCTGGGAAGGGACGTCTTGTATAAACGGGACAGTGCTGGGAAGGGACGTCTTGTACAAACGGGACAGTGCTGGGAAGGGACGTCTTGTACAAACGGGACAGTGCTGGGAAGGGACGTCTTGTTCAAACGGGACAGTGCTGGGAAGGGACGTCTTGTACAAACGGGACAGTGCTGGGAAGGGACGTCTTGTACAAACGGGACAGTGCTGGGAAGGGACGTCTTGTACAAACGGGACAGTGCTGGGAAGGGACGTCTTGTACAAACGGGACAGTGCTGGGAAGGGACGTCTTGTATAAACGGGACAGTGCTGGGAAGGGACGTCTTGTTCAAACGGGACAGTGCTGGGAAGGGACGTCTTGTACAAACGGGACAGTGCTGGGAAGGTTTATGAGGTTGTGTCCTTAAAAATAATCCTCTCTAGTCTGACCCAGAACTCATGTCCAGTCCTCAGAGAACCCCTATTGTACAAAGGATGCATCTCAAATGGCACCCCAAAAAAAAATAATTGTACACTACTTTTGACCAGTGCCCATAAAAGTAGTACACTATGTAGAGAATAGGGTGCCATTTGGGATGTCTAATAAATCCGTGAATAAATACAGTGCAACATTAAACTCTATTAAGCAACGCACATAAACATATGCTGCACACAATAAAAAACACGCACATAAATCACAGGAGTTTAAACAAAGTGTTTTGTTAAAAAGCTGACATTGCGTTAACAAGCTGGTTGTATAAATAGGACCCTATAAAATCCATTACATTTTTGACCTGATTCCATACAGTTTTTTCCTAAATTCAGTTCTGTTTTTTTAAAGGTTTTTTGTTCTCAAAAATCTAACTTTTTTAATAGGAAAACAACAGAACTATGTTCTAAGTCCACAACAATGCTTAAACCACATCAGGAGACCACTTCTGAGCTCTGTGAAAATAAATGTAGATTTTTGGCCCAGAAACCATTGTTTGGTTAGCGATGTTTCTGTAGCGCTTATGTGATTGAACAGTTTCTGCAAAACAAATGGCCACTGGATTCATGCAAATAATATCAGGGTGCGATTTTGGATGCATTAGAACAAAGGAGATGAATGTGTTAAAGGGAGAGTTCACCCAAATTACAAAATGACACATTGGGTTCCTGTAAGCAGTCTATGTACAAGGTATGACAAAAATACCCTTTTAGATGATTTGAACATGTGTGGAAAATGCTAATATCGGTCTCATGACTTGAATGGGATTTGTGCCACAAATCCTAAAATGTTAGCATTTGGAAACAGTGCCAGAGAAACTAATTGAAAGCATGGATTGCTGTCATACCTTGTCCAAAGACTGCTTACTGGGTAAGGAAACCAATATGTAATTTTGTAATCTGGGTGAACTTTCCCTTTAATCCTGATAGAACAGACAGTAAATCATTCTACACATAAAACACTGTGTCCTACACAAAACAATAGCACCAGCAGGACACACAAGTAATCATCCCCACCCCAAAACTCACACATATACACACAGTGTGACTTGGAATGTGTGTGTGTGTGAGACAGCAGCTATAACTCTTCAGTAGAAGTGAACCAGGCGGTATAGCAGTGTTAGGAGCCTCACAGCCAGCTCTTTTTGTCCATATTCTCAGTGACTCACTACTTCCCTCAGGGGTACTGCTCTGTAGCACCGACACCCTGCCATCTTGGTGACCCTGGGGGTCACCATGAGGCAACATTACATATCTTCTTTTCACATTCACTCGCTCACTGTCCCTGTGTGTGTTGTGTCTGTGCATGTGTGTGTGTTGTGTCTGTGCATGTGTGTGGTCTGTCTGTTTGTCTGTCTGTCTGTCTGTGTGTGTGTCTGTCTGTCTGTGTGTGTGTGTGTGTGTGTGTCTCTGTCTGTGTGTGTGTGTGTGTGTCTCTGTCTGTCTGTCTGTCTCTCTGTGTGTGTGTGTGTGTGTGTGTGTGTGTGTGTGTGTGTGTGTGTGTGTGTGTGTGTGTGTGTGTGTGTGTGTGTGTGTGTGTGTGTGTGTATGGATGATATGCTGATCTACTGCTCAGGAGTGGCCGATTTAATACAATCTCCTGGCCTGTCTTCAACAGGGTTGGAAATTAACAACCGCCATCCGACAAATGCGGGTAGATTTAGTCATTGTAAGAAAGGGGTAAGAATGTCTATTTCACCAGCCACATTGGTGGGTGGTCACATGGAGCATTTGGGAACAGTTTTTTTTAAATCCAAAGGCCACATGTAGAAGTTAGTGGAATTGACCAGAAAGGCTACTAAAGAGTGACTTTGTCCTCGTGTTTCCTGGCCAGTTATATCGTTTTGTTCACACGCTAGGTTGTTATTCAATGTTATTTTGAGTTTGCTGCAACTGTCTGCTGCTTGGAAGACATCTCAGTCAGATATGTTTTTAAATCACAGACAAGTGAGTGCCCAAGTTACCATGGTAATGAGCCATCCCTTAGAGGGGCAGCTAAAAATGTTTGTCTCACCTAATGATTGTGCTTGATTGAGCATGGATCACTCCTAAAAACGTTTAGTAATTTCTTATCAAACTTTAATTGTTATCCTAGATTAATGTGTGTGCTTCTACATTTCTACTTACGAGCACATCATGTACTCTTTGTAGAAAATGTCAGCGTAGAGCCCTGAACTCTAATAATAAATAAGTCGTATCACTCAGCCTTTTGTGGCTGGGTAGGCACTAGGTTGATTCTTAATGTTCAGTTTTAGAACTGCTTACCTGTTTTTATTATTGTACTAAATTATTTATTTTAACATACATTGGTGAAAATACTCAGGTCACAAAAATGAAATGAAACAATATACCCCATTAATTCATACTAGTGTCGTGTCTTTAGCTGTGCCAGATTAATTGCTATGACATGCTATTCTATAAAATAATTTCTCCATAATTAATATTACCTGATTGAACTAATCATGTGAATGTAATTAACTAGAGAGGGACACCACGAAATAATATTTATAGAGCTGTTATCTTCCGAATAAACTCTTAAAGATTTAGTAATATTTTACATCCATAGCAGTCACATTAATCGTCATTTTATTCAGTCTCATCTGAAAGTGGTAAATCCTTGGTTATCTGCAAGAATCCTGGCTAACAAGTTGAATCAGCAATACAAAATTGGGTTTAATTATTTATTTACTAAATACCTAACTAATCACACAAAATCACACATACACAATTAAATCATAACTTGATCACAAATTGCCGTCATACAGAAAAACGTCCCTAGCGGGCGGAACAGATATGACAGCTTGTTACACAAAGAAAAGGGGCGGGATTTTAGTGAAAGAGCGGGAGACTGGAACATAGGCGAAGCTGTGTTATCGTAAATACAGTATCTTATGCATTCTAAATTACCGCCCATTTGAAGAAGGAAAATGCTATAAATATTTACTCTGAGTTGCGCTTCAGTAGGTTGGTGGTAGATGGAAGACCGTATCGCCAACCCGAGTCCTCTGTCCTTTGAAGAATGTCTCTGGTGGTCACTGGATACGTTGGAGTAACGTCGTGTGTAGTAGACTGGATACTCTGACTGTCCTTCCTAACCTGCGTTTGTAGCAGCTGTTGCCAACTCAACGGCTAGGAAGTATCACTTCTGTAGTGAATACGAGTTCAAAGTTCATACCATTTACAACCAAAGTCCATGCTGATGTTGGCTTAGTTCTGTAGTTATTATCTGAACCATTCTGACACCGGATCGTCATCCTGGTGTCCCCGGAACAGAAAGTTATAGCCACTGTGAGCAGAGGAAAACTTATGAAAGTCCAAATCTCTCATTTGGAAGCTAAAATTACATTTAATCTCTTCACAAATAATTTCATATTCAAACATTTGAATTAAACAACAATTCCACGTGAATCCGATACCTCTGACGTTTAGACTTTCCACAGTAGAGTTTGTCATTCTATCATTGATGAGAATGTGTCAGAGGGCAACCGAACTGACATAATATACCTTAAGTACCACCACATATGTTCAGTTGGTCGGATTACCAGAATATAGTTCATTTCCCCCCACTTCTGATGTTCCCATAATCTCTATGTTAACCAAGGGGTTTTCTTATGTCACATCAGTTATAGTATGGAGAGGGAAAAGGGGGGAAAGAGGTATTTATGACTGTCATAAACCTACCCCTAGGACAACGTCATGACACTATTAATACATGTATTGTTTTTGAGAAACAGAAAGCACGCTCATCCAATTCTTTTTTATTTTTGGTGTAATTACGGCAGAAAAAATATTTGGGTTGGTAAAAATTAGTGGCCAGTAGATTTAAAAAAAAATCTATCTGCGACTGTGGCTGATGGACCAAAAGACCCTGGTCTTCTTATGCTTTGGTAATAATTGGTAATGGGGTTGTGTAAGAAGCTGGGAGTGTGTGACAGGGCAGGTTCAACAGGGTTAAATAGGGGAGTTTCCACTCTCTTCACAAGAATCCCCAAGACACATGTTCTTCAAAGCTGGCCATAAATACAATGTATAGTCATGACCCATATGACTGCAGACCTCAAGCCTATACTTTATCAATTGTTATAACTCATCCACGACACTGTCTTAACTACAGTGCCTTCAGAATGTATTCATACTGTCACGTTCCTGACCTGTTTTCCGTTGTTTTTGAACTTTGTTTAGTTGGTCAGGACGTGAGCTGGGTGGGTAGTCTATGTTATGTGTTTCTATGTCGGGTTAAATGTGTTGCCTGATATGGTTCTCAATTAGGGGCAGGTGTTTGACGTTTCCTCTGATTGAGAACCATATTAAGGTAGGCTGTTCTCACTGTTTGTTTGTGGGTGATTGTTCCTGTGCTGTGTCTGTTGCACCACACGGGACTGTTTCGTTTTCGTTCGTTTGGTTAGTCTGTTCCTGTTTGTGCGTTCTTCGTGTTATATTGTAGTTCTCAAGTTCAGGTCTGTCTACGTCGTTTTGTATTCTATTCAAGTGTATTTCGTGTCAGTGTTCGTCTTGTTAAATAAATTCTTTATGTCTGCATACCTCGCTGCGTGTTGGTCCGATCCATGGAATATGACGAACGTTATACCAAGACACATGTTCTTCAAAGCTGGCCATAAATACAATGTATAGTCATGTATAGTCATGACTGCGGACCTCAAGCCTATACTTTATCAATTGTTATAACTCATCCACGATACTGTCTTAACTACAGTGCCTTCAGAAAGTATTCATACCCCTTGACTTATTCCACATTTTGTTGTGTTACAGCCTGAATTCTAAAATAATTAAATAGATTTTTGTAGACACACAATACCTCATATTGACAAAGTGAAAACATGTTTTTAGAAAATTTTGCAAATTTACTTAAAATTAAATACAGAAATATCACGTTAAAATCACCTTTGGCATCGATTACAGCTGTGGGTATTACTGGGTAAGTCTCTAAGACCTTTGCACACCTGGATTGTACAATATTAGCCCATTATTCTTTTTTTATCTTCAAAATCTGTCAGATTGTCTGTTGATCATTGCTACACAACTATTTTCTTGCCGTCGCTATTCAAGCAGATTGAAGTCAAAACTTTAACTCGGCCACTCAGCAACATTCACTGTGTTCTTGGAAAGAAACTCCAGCGTAGATTTGGCATTGTGTTTAAGGTTACTGTTCTGCTGAATTAATACCTCTCAGCATCTGGTGGAAAGCAGACTGAACCATGTTTTCCTCTAGAATTTTGCCATGCTTAGCTCCATTCAATTTCTTTTTCATCCTGAAAAAAATCCCCTGTCCTTAACAATTACAAGCACACCCATAACATGATGCAGCCACCACTATGCTTGAACATATGGAGCGTGGAAATCAGTAAAGTGTTGTATGGATTTGCCCCAAACATAACAATTCAGTACCAAAAAGTTAATTGCTTTGCAAAATTATTTGCAGTATTACTTTAGTGCCTTGTTGCAAACAGGATGTATGTTTTGGAATATTTGTATTCGGTACAGGCTTCCTTTTCACTCTGTCATTTAGGTTAGTATTGTGGAGTAACTACACTGTTGTTGAGCCATCCTCAGTTCTCTCCTATCACAGCCATTCAACGCCGTAACAGTTTTAAAGTTACACTTGGCCTCATGGTGAAATCCCTGAGCGGTTTCCTTCCTCTACGGCAGTGGTTCCAAAACTTTTTATAGTCCCGTACCCCTTCAAACATTCAACCTCCAGCTGCGTACCCCCTCTTTAATGACTCTTTAATGACTCCAACCTAAGTGTATGTAAACAGTTGAAGTCGGAAGTTTACATACACTTAGGTTGGAGTCATTAAAACTCGTTTTTCAACCACAATTTCTTGTTAACAAACTATAGTTTTGGCAAGTCGGTTAGGACATCTACTTTGTGCATGACACAAGTCATTTTTCCGACAATTGTTTACAGACAGATTATTTCACTGTATCACAATTCCAGTGGGTCAGAAGTTTACATACACTAAGTTGACTGTGCCTTTAAACAGCCTGGAAAATTCCAGAAAATTATGTCATGGCTTTAGAAGCTTCTGATAGGCTAATTGACATAATTGACATAATTTGAGTAAATTGGAGGTGTACCTGTGGATGGATTTCAAGGCCTACCTTCAAGCTCAGTGCCTCTTTGCTTGACATCATGGAAAAATCTAAAGAAATCAGTCAAGACCTCCAAAAATTTTGAAGACCTCCACAAGTCTGGTTCATTCTTTTGAGCAATTTCCAAATGACTGAAGATAGCATGTTCATCTGTACAAACAATAGTGCACAAGTATAAACACCACGGGACCACGCAGCCGTCATACCGCTCAGGAAGTAGAGGCGTTCTGTCTCCTAGAGATGAACGTACTTTGGTGTGAAAAGTGCAAATCAATCGCAGAACAACAGCAAAGGACCTTGTGAAGATGCTGGAGGAAACAGGTACAAAAGTATCTCTATCCACAGTAAAACGAGTCCTATATCGACATAACCTGAAAGGCTGCTCAGAAAGGAAGAAGCCACTGTTCCAAAACCTCCATAAAAAAGCGAGACTATGGTTTGCAACTGCAGATGGGGACAAATATTGTACTTTTGGAGAAATGTCCTCTGGTCTGATGAAACAAAAATTGAACTGTTTGGCCATAATGACCATCGTTATGTTTGGAGGAAAAAGGGGGAGGCCTGCAAGCCGAAGAACACCATCCCAACCGTGAAGCCTGAGGGTGGCAGTGTCCTGTTGTGGGGGTGCTTTGCTGCAGGAGGGACTGGTGCACTTCACAAAATAGATGGCATCATGAGGTAGGAAAATTATGTGGATATTTTGAAGCAACATCTCAAGACATCAGTCAGGAAGTTAAAGCTTGGTTGCAAATGGGTTTTCCAAATGGACAATGACCCCAAGCATACTTACAAAGTTGTGGCAAAATGGCTTAAGGACAACAAAGTCAAGATATTGGAGTGGCCATCACAAAGCCCTGACCTCAATCCTATAGAAAATTTGTAGTCAGAACTGAAAAAGCGTGTGCGAGCAAGGAGGCCTTACAAACCTGACTCAGTTACACCAGTTACACTGTCAGGAGGAATGCGCCAAAATTCACCCAACTTATTGTGGAAAGCGTGTGGAAGGCTACCAGAAACGTTTGACCCAAGTTAAACAATTTAAAGGCAATGCTACCAAATACTAATTGAGTGTATGTAAACTTCTGACCCACTGGGAATGAGATGAAAGAAATAACAGCTGAAATAAATAATTCTATCTACTATTATTCTGACATTTCACATTCATAAAATAAAATGGTGATCCTAACTGACCTAAGACAATTATTACTAGCATTAAATGTCAGGAATTGTGAAAAACTGAGTTTAAATATATTTGGCTAAGGTGTACGTAAACTTTCGACTTCAACTGTATATACAAAAAAAAATTCACATCACATTTTCACATCACATTTTCATTTGGCGTACCCCCGACGGCATTGCGTGTACCCCTGGGGGTGACAAAAAAGAACATCTCAATTTAATACATTTTAAATTAAAAAACTGACCCAAGAACCTTTTCTTGACTCAGGAACACATCTCTGGAGACGGAGCTCAAAGCCACAGGGAATGGACAGTGTCAGCAATCAGCAGTGGTCCACAACGTCTATGTGTCAATAGTCTAAAGTCTCTCTCTGTCTCTCTCTCCATCTGCAAGGCTATAAAATAACTGGTGAAATTATTTTCCTTGTCTAGTTTTTCACAGTATAGTGCAGACAAAGGAAAGGAGACAAGGAAAGGTCAAAGAAGACACTTTTTACTATTGGGAGACGCCTACCTACTGACAGATATCATCATCGAGGCAGCAGTGGAGAGATTGAAACCAGCCAAGAGCAGGCTGGCGTCTCCGAGCAGTGGAGAGATTGAAACCAGCCAAGAGCAGGCTGGCGTCTCCGAGCAGTGGAGAGATTGAAACCAGCCAAGAGCAGGCTGGCGTCTCCGAGCAGTGGAGAGATTGAAACCAGCCAAGAGCAGGCTGGCGTCTCCGAGCAGTGGAGAGATTGAAACCAGCCAAGAGCAGGCTGGCGTCTCCGAGCAGTGGAGAGATTGAAACCAGCCAAGAGCAGGCTGGCGTCTCCGAGCAGTGGAGAGATTGAAACCAGCCAAGAGCAGGCTGGCGTCTCCGAGCAGTGGAGAGATTGAAACCAGCCAAGAGCAGGCTGGCGTCTCCGAGCAGTGGAGAGATTGAAACCAGCCAAGAGCAGGCTGGCGTCTCCGAGCAGTGGAGCCCTTCTCAAACCACTAGCCTATCTGTAAATGACTCAGCTGCCCGTTTTAGACCTGGGTCCGCCTGAGGGGAGCCGCAGATCTAACGGGATGCTGTCATGGCCCTCCCATCGCCTGATGACTAGTTGCAGGGTCTTGGTGATAGCCTGTAATAGAAAAGGGAGAAAGGGGACGTGCCAGCAGGTCTAGGAGGGGACGGTGAGTGTCCTGTCATTAAGTTATTTGTGGTCGTACGACATGGACGGGACGTGAAGCTCTGGCGCAGGATCAGCACAACCTTGTCATTACATTACATTGACATCACTTTCAATTGACATTTTTTCCGTGGTTAAGTTCAGCACACGGTTTGAAACACACTGTAGGCATAAAGATATAACTTTTGAACTATTTTCTTCAAATACACTTAAAAATTGTAAGAAATTAAGTTTAGACCGTATTTTCAAATTAAATCTGTAAGGAATTAACAATTCACAGAACATTGTATCCCCTGGCTATCATAACACTTGACAATCTCCAATTCAAAACCCTAAACATTGGTAATGTGGTCCATGTGTTGTTCAGGGGGAAAAGGCTAACCACTAGCCATGATTTTCATACTTAATTATGAAAAGGCTGTTTCCAATTGACTTTTTCTAACTCCACTGTTCATTGCTGACAAACCTTCCCTCAGAAATCAAGTCTTAAGCATTGTCTGTTGGAGGTATGGCCGGGAGTGGTTGCGGACATCTTCTAGTGGAAGTCAATTGACCATGGCAGTGTACTGTAGGCCTCTTGTGCATTTGGTTTTCATTACGTGCCTGGTGAGACCCAGAACCTGGCTCAGTATCTATATGATTCCCTGTGATTGAGCCCATTACAGAGCAACTGAGCTCTTAGCTAAGCCAGTAAGGCCACTAACACTAGCAACCGCAAGAGAAAACAAGCACAGGCCTGATTTGTGGATGGTGTGACAAACACCAACAGAAACACAGACTAAAACAACTAGGGAACAGGACCACCCCAGCTGTGGTTTGTTTACAATCACACATCCCTCTTCCTGATCATTTATTAGTCCATATCCTGTCTAACTAGCAAACTTAAAGACACATGACACACATAGCCCTTGGCCACACACTGAGCTCTGGATACTGCATTTAAAGGTCACAGAAGTGAGCACCTGAAAGGTGCTGCGTTTAACCCAAACCATATGGAATGGAATCCATTAATATGATCCATGTCCCTATGAATGTCTTCAGCAGGGGCCGGCTTGGGGGTATGGCTGAGAGGAAATCTCTGTGCGTATGTAGGCTATGTGGGGATGTTTGCATGTGGGCTTTGGGGGGAGTTTGGGGGTTGCATCAGTTGAGGCTCCTCATAGGAGGAAGGGGCGGACCATCTTCAGTAAATTTCATAAAAAGTTACATTTTTAGATAAAACTACAGAAAATATAATCTCGTCACCAAATAATTGACTAAAACATTGTTTTGCAAAGGTCTAAAGTAGCCTCAACAGCACTCTGTAGGGTAGCACCATAGTGTAGCAGGAGGACAGCTAGCTTCCGTCCTCCTCTGGGTACACTGACTTCAATACAAAACCTAGGAGGCTCATGGTTCTCACCCCCTTCCATAGACTTGCACAGTAATTGACAACTTCTGGAGGACTTCCTCCAACCTATCAGAGCTCTTGCAGCATGAATGGACATGTTGTACACCCAATCAAAGGATCAGAGAATGTATCTAGTATTTGAAAGTATAAGCTACAGTTTTTTAGCACTGCAGCGCATAAAATGTGATGAGTAGTTAACTCAAAAGAGAGAAAGACAATAGTTGAACAATTTTGAACAAATTCATTTATTCAAATATGAAGGAGGAGCAAGAGAGAGAGAGAGAGGGAAAGCTAGCTATATTGTCATTTATTTTCACTTCACTTACTTAGCTACCAAATGCAACTAGCTAGTTTAGCCTGCTCAAACATCCGGCTCAAACAGAGAGATGCTATGTTAGCTAGTTGGGTAAGCTCAGTGGCAAGTAAGCTTTTGGACATACTTGCCACTGAGGCCCGCCAGTGTAACTGCTAAACTGCTTACTGACTGTACACTGTACTGCATTATTGTAGCGGGTTTACTAACACGTTAGTTCTATTAGCTATGTTGACTATGATGTTACTTTAGCTAATATGGTGACAACGATATAGGCTGTGTGTAGCGGTTATGATATGAAGGTTTGGTTTGGAAAGGCTTTTTCGCCTGGTCACAGACAGCTGATGTGTTACGCATTGAAGTCCACAAGCGAATGGAAAAAGGTGAGATGAGAGTATAAATACAAGAAGGAATACAACTAGCTGTTTGCATGTGGCTATGAAAGTTAACTATTTGTGTGATCAGGGGTGTATTCATTCCACCAATTCTGTTGTACTAATGATTAAACCCTATATCAGCTAGATGCAGGCAAGAGTGTGCAAGGCGGTATTGAATGTGTCACTGTCTGTCCATGTGCCTACTGTCTGTCACCTCAAATTTCTCTCTCGACCTGTGTGCAACTGCGTTGTAAACTTTCATTTATAGGCTGTTGTAGCAACCTCATGATGGGTACAGGGAAAATTTGAGTAACATGTAGTAGCCTAAACCTATTGCTGTTACATTGAGCTGGGTGAATGGAATATGAATGACAGTCATCTAATATGCTGTAATAGAAATAAGGCATTGTTCGTAAAAAAACAAACGATGGCCCTCATGTTAAACGGCACCGACCACTGGGTTGCTGAATGGGTATGTGCATGTTGAGGGATTGCTCTAAACAGCCGATCCACTTACAGTAAGCGAACTAGGCCACCACACTCCAGGAGAGCGGCGCAATCTCCACCAACAACCCACAAAGAGGCCTCCCGTCCTGGGCAGGCTGAGGCCCAGAGGCCTCCTGCCTGGATGGAACCACTGGGGCTCTGCTACATCTTATACATCCCTCCTCCTGAGAGATCTACGCCGATGAGGCATTGTGATTGATAGACAGCACATTATTACACTGAATCAACCTCCTTTGTACAGGAAGCGACAGGAGATGGGTCGTGTTCATATGAGTTAAACGTTTCTAGATGTGGCCTTCATCTGACTTGGGGCATCAATGCCATGGACGACAGTGACTGACAGACACTTTGTAATGCTTCTAAAACAGGACATCCTGGAACACTTACAGAGAGAGATATTAATCTGCACAGAGTTTCAGGATGAGTCCCAAATGACACCCTATTCGCTATATAGTGCACTACTTTAGACCAGGGCCCATAGGGTAGTCCACTACTTTAGACCAGGGCCCACAGGGTAGTGCACTACTTTAGACCAGGGCCCATAGGGTAGTCCACTACTACTTTAGACAAGGGCCCATAGGGTAGTCCACTACTACTTTAGACCAGGGCCCATAGGGTAGTCCACTACTACTTTAGACAAGGGCCCATAGGGCTCTGGTTGAAAGTAGCGCACTACTTTTGAGAATAGAGTGCCATTCGGGGTACATGGTCTCACAGGGTCTGTACTAAAACACTCCACCTGGCAGTGGTTTCAACCCCGCCAGCTTTGGCTCAGATGGAATAACATCGGCATATATACGGTACAGTTGAATGTTGGATTTTTTTATTTTTATGTTGGATTTTGCCTGCAGAGGTCGTCTGAAATAAAAACACGTCAGAGATTAGGAGCAGGAGGTTAAAGAGGAGTCAATAAGGATCCAGCTTAAATCCAATAAGGTCTTTTACCGCTCATTTAACGTGAGCACACAAACACAAACTGATTCCTTATAGCCCATAGGGCTCTGTTCAAAAGTAGTGCACTATGTAGGGAATATCATGACAGTTGGGATGCGGACAAGCTCTTTTCTGGAGGAATTCTGGTTCTGTCTGGCTGCTGATATGGCACATTCACAAACCCTATACATTCTCCACTGTTTTACATTCAGACATTTTAAAAAGGCATTATCCACAAAAAAACGTCTCAGATGACAACCTAACACAAGTCCCGTGACCGTCTGAAGAAAACAGGACGTCTTCAAGTTGATGAATGTCACTAAATATTTATATTCACCTGATCGAATTAGAGCATGAAACACTTACAGTTGTATACTTACAGGTATAAACATCAGTCAAAAGGCTTTCACCAGGTTGGAGCTGTTTGTGCCGTCATTCTGTTACCAAAATTTGCATCTGCACTGTTCTTCAAGTAAACGTGCTTTGTAAACTTTTCTGAGTGAATTGTTACAAGTAGTCCTTGTGCATAGAACTGTATGGTTTGTTTAACTTTATAATCATCGGTTTTTGTTTGACATGCATTTTAATGGGGAAAATCTGAGTCTCAGCATCACTCTGTTACTGTGGAATTCCCAGCTTTGGACACAAGGGACTATACAAGTATTTCAGGACATTTTGTGGATTGATGTCATTTCGGAATGAGCCAAGGTGGCAAGAGGGGAGGGTGGGGTGGGGGGGTGAAAGAGCGAGGGGAGGGAGAGAGGTCTCTTCAAGTTGCTGAATGTCGCTAAATGTTTATATTCACCTGATCCCGATTGAAGTGTAAAACACTTTTTCCTCAAAATCACCCACCACTAAGACTGCACAGAACATGCTCCATCATTTTTTTTTTTTTTTATTATTATTTTTTTTTTCACCTTTATTTAACCAGGTAGGCTAGTTGAGAACAAGTTCTCATTTGCAACTGTGACCTGGCCAAGATAAAGCATAGCAGTGTGAACAGACAACACAGAGTTACACATGGAGTAAACAATAAACAAGTCAATAACATGGTAGGGAAAAAAAAGAGAATCTATATACAATGTGTGCAAAAGGCATGAGGTAGGCAATAAATCGAATAATTACAATTTAGCAGATTAACACTGGAGTGATAAATCATCAGATGATCATGTGCAAGAAGAGATACTGGTGTGCAAAAGAGCAGAAAAGTAAATAAATAAAAGCAGTATGGGGGGTGAGGTAGGTAATTTGGGTGGGTAGTTTACAGATGGACTATGTACAGCTGCAGCGATCGGTTAGCTGCTCGGATAGCAGATTTTTAAAGTTGTTGAGGGAGATAAAAGTCTCCAACTTCAGAGATTTTTGCAATTCGTTCCAGTCGCAGGCAGCAGAGAACTGGAAGGAAAGGCGTCCAAATGAGGTTTTGGCTTTAGGGATGATCAGTGAGATACACCTGCTGGAGCGCGTGCTGCGGGTGGGTGTAGCCATCGTGACCAGTGAACTGAGATAAGGCGGCACTTTACCTAGCATAGCCTTGTAGATGACCTGGAGCCAGTGGGTCTGACGACGAACATGTAGCGAGGGCCAGCCGACTAGGGCATACAGGTCGCAGTGGTGGGTCGTATAAGGTGCTTTAGTAACAAAACGAATGGCACTGTGATAAACTGCATCCAGTTTGCTGAGTAGAGTATTGGAAGCTATTTTGTAGATGACATCGCCGAAGTCGAGGATCGGTAGGATAGTCAGTTTTACTAGGGTAAGTTTGGCGGCGTGAGTGAAGGAGGCTTTGTTGCGGAATAGAAAGCCGATTCTTGATTTGATTTTGGATTGGAGATGTTTGATATGAGTCTGGAAGGAGAGTTTGCAGTCTAGCCAGACACCTAGGTATTTATAGATGTCCACATATTCTAGGTCGGAACCGTCCAGGGTGGTGATGCTAGTCGGGCGTGCGGGTGCAGGCAGCGAACGGTTGAAAAGCATGCATTTGGTTTTACTAGCGTTTAAGAGCAGTTGGAGGCCACGGAAGGAGTGTTGTATGGCATTGAAGCTCGTTTGGAGGTTAGATAGCACAGTGTCCAAGGAAGGGCCGGAAGTATATAGAATGGTGTCGTCTGCGTAGAGGTGGATCAGGGAATCGCCCGCAGCAAGAGCAACATCATTGATGTATACAGAGAAAAGAGTCGGCCCGAGAATTGAACCCTGTGGTACCCCCATAGAGACTGCCAGAGGACCGGACAACATGCCCTCCGATTTGACACACTGAACTCTGTCTGCAAAGTAGTTGGTGAACCAGGCAAGGCAGTCATTAGAAAAACCGAGGCTACTGAGTCTGCCGATAAGAATATGGTGATTGACAGAGTCGAAAGCCTTGGCCAGGTCGATGAAGACGGCTGCACAGTAATGTCTTTTATCGATGGCGGTTATGATATCGTTTAGTACCTTGAGCGTGGCTGAGGTGCACCCGTGACCGGCTCGGAAACCGGATTGCACAGCGGAGAAGGTACGGTGGGATTCGAGATGGTCAGTGATCTGTTTGTTGACTTGGCTTTCGAAGACCTTAGATAGGCAGGGCAGGATGGATATAGGTCTGTAACAGTTTGGGTCCAGGGTGTCTCCCCCTTTGAAGAGGGGGATGACCGCGGCAGCTTTCCAATCCTTGGGGATCTCAGATGATACGAAGGAGAGGTTGAACAGGCTGGTAATAGGGGGTGCGACAATGGCGGCGGACAGTTTCAGAAATAGGGGGTCCAGATTGTCAAGCCCAGCTGATTTGTATGGGTCCAGGTTTTCCAGCTCTTTCAGAACATCTGCTATCTGGATTTGGGTAAAGGAGAAGCTGGGGAGGCTTGGGCGAGTAGCAGCGGGGGGGGCGGGGCTGTTGGCCAAGGTTGGAGTCGCCAGGAGGAAGGCATGGCCAGCCATTGAGAAATGCTTGTTGAAGTCTTCGATTATCACGGATTTATCGGTGGTGACCGTGTTACCTAGCCTCAGTGCAGTGGGCAGCTGGGAGGAGGTGCTCTTGTTTTCCATGGACTTTACAGTATCCCAGAACTTTTTGGAGTTAGAGCTACAGGATGCAAATTTCTGCTTGAAAAAGCTGGCCTTTGCTTTCCTGACTGACTGCGTGTATTGGTTCCTGACTTCCCTGAACAGTTGCATATCGCGGGGGCTCTTCGATGCTATTGCAGTTCGCCACAGGATGTTTTTGTGCTGGTCGAGGGCAGTCAGGTCTGGAGTGAACCAAGGGCTATATCTGTTCTTGGTTCTGCATTTTTTGAACGGAGCATGCTTGTCTAATATGGTGAGGAAGTAACTTTTAAAGAATGACCAGGCATCCTCAACTGACGGGATGAGGTCAATATCCTTCCAGGGTACCCGGGCCAGGTCGATTAGAAAGGCCTGCTCGCAGAAGTGTTTTAGGGAGCGTTTGACAGTGATGAGGGGTGGTCGTTTGACCGCGGACCCGTGGCGGATACAGGCAATGAGGCAGTGATCGCTGAGATCTTGATTGAAGACAGCAGAGGTGTATTTGGAGGGCAGGTTGGTCAGGATAATGTCTATTAGGGTGCCCATGTTTACGGATTTAGGGTTGTACCTGGTGGGTTCCTTGATGATTTGTGTGAGATTGAGGGCATCAAGCTTGGATTGTAGGACTGCCGGGGTGTTAAGCATATCCCAGTTTAGGTCACCTAACAGAACAAACTCTGAAGCTAGATGGGGAGCGATCAATTCACAGATGGTGTCCAGGGCACAGCTGGGAGCTGAGGGGGGTCGGTAGCAGGCGGCAACAGTGAGAGACTTATTTCTGGAGAGATTAATTTTTAAAATTAGAAGTTCGAACTGTTTGGGCATAGACCTGGAAAGTATGACAGAACTTTGCAGGCTATCTCTGCAGTAGATTGCAACTCCTCCCCCTTTGGCAGTTCTATCTTGACGGAAAGTGTTATAGTTGGGTATAGAAATCCCAGAATTTTTGGTGGCCTTCCTAAGCCAGGATTCGGACACGGCAAGGACATCAGGGTTGGCAGAGTGTGCTAAAGCGGTGAGTAAGGCAAACTTAGGGAGGAGGCTTCTGATGTTGACATGCATGAGGCCAAGGCTTTTTCGATCACAGAAGTCAACAAATGAGGGTGACTGGGGACATGCAGGGCCTGGGTTTACCTCCACATCACCCAAGGAACAGAGGAGTAGTAGGATGAGGGTGCGGCTAAAGGCTATCAAAACTGGTCGCCTAGAGCGTTGGGGACAAAGAATAAAAGGAGCAGATTTATGGGCGTGGTAGAATAGATTCTGGGCATAATGTGCAGACAGGGGTATGGTGGGGCGCGGGTACAGCGGAGGCAAGCCCAGGCACTGGGTGATGATAAGAGAGGTTGTATCTCTGGACATGCTGGTCTCAATGGGTGAGGTCACCGCATGTGTGGGGGGTGGGACAAAGGATGTATCAGAGGTACGGAGAGTGGAACTATGGGGTCCATTGCAAACCAAAACAATGATAATGATAACTAGCCTGAACAACAGTATGCAAGGCATATTGATATTTGAGAGAGACATACAATAAGGCATAAAGTGATTGCAGGTCTTGATTGGGAGAGCTAGCTAAAACAACAGGTAAGATAACAGCAGCAATAACAGGGTGCTAGTCTAACACAGCAACAACAGGTAAAAATGGCGACGACTAGGCAGAGAGGGGTCGGATTAACTACACACAGATCCTGAGTTAAAGCACAGAGCCGACAGATAAAACACAAATAAACAGAATGGAGTACCGTGAATTAATGGACAGTCAAGCATGCATCAGCTATGTAGCCAAGTGATCATAGTGTCCAGGGGGCAGCCGTAGATGGAGCAGGGAGGCCTCCACTAAGCTAGCACGCGGCGTTTAAAGTTAGTAGCCCGGGGGGAGGTCTGCTCAGACGGAGGGGGTCTGCTCAGACGTGGTCGTGTCGACAGAGAATCCAAGCCGGATGGCGGTGGCGAAAGAGAGGTTGTGAATTGTAGAATTGTGTTTGCTAACTGGTGCTAGCTTCGTGGCAGTGGCGCTAGCTGCGCTAGCTGCAAGCTAGCTGTGAGGATCAGAAGTAGTGGCTCAGGGATTACGGCAGGAATCCGGCGTTGTTGTCGAGAGACAGTCCGATGCTGGTAAATTGGTGAGTAATATCCAGGCTAATAACAGGGCTGGTGTCTGTGCAGAAGGTAAAAGCTACTAGCAGCGGCAAAAAAAATGGCTAAATTAGCTTGTAGCTGATTTAGACCAGTTGTGATGGATTGGCGGGGCTCTGTGTCGGCAAAAAAAGGTCCAGTCCAATTGGCAAAAAGAGGTATTGTAGCCCAAGAATTCGCTGGTAGACCTCTTCGGCTAGCCGGCAGATGGGCCTAGCTCGAGGCTAGCTCAAGGCTAACTGGTGCTTGCTTCGGGACAGAGGCGTTAGCCAGCAGTAGCTACTCGGTTGCAGTTAGCTAGCTGCGATGATCCGGTGTAATTGTCCAGAGCTTGCGTCAGGAATCCGGTGATGTGGTGGAGAAAATCAGTCTGATATGCTCTGGGTTGATATCGCGCAATAAACTGGTTGATATCAGCTGTTAAGCTGGCTGGTGTCCGAGCTGAAGGTGAAGACCGCTAGCCGTGGCTAACAGTTACTACTAGCTAGTAGCTAGTTAGCTGGCTAGCTGCTGATGGAGTTTCCAGTTATAACGTATAAAAATAGCAGATCCGTATCACATTGGGTGAGGCGGGTTGCGGGAAAGTATATTTAGATCATAGGTGGAAAGTGAGATTTAAAATATATGCGGAAAAAAAAGACGAAACCGGCTATTTACATGGGACAAAGACAAACACGTCCGACTGCTACGCCATCTTGGATTACATGATTAAAAAGATAACATTCCTCATCTGTAAATCAAATCAAATGTATTTATAAAGCCCTTCTTACATCAGCTGATATATCAAAGTGCTGTACAGAAACCCAGCCTAAAACCCCAAACAGCAAGCAATGCAGGTGTAGAAGCACGGTGTAGAAGTCTGTAGCCTAGACAAGCTAGGGATCGGATGTGGCACCTTGAATTAAAACAATCGCATGTCTCACGTCAGAGTAAATGGAAAGCTGTTCAGTTCAAGACATTTTCCAACTGACCAACACTATGAAACGCAAAATAGCTGTCATTAAAAAGCTGAAGAAACACCTCTGACCCACTGAGATGGTTGAGAGGTGTTGCCAGCCAGGGCTATTTCTAAGGTCATTAAAAATGAGTTTGTGTGCCTTTCTGCCAGCACCACAGTGAGAAACACCAGTCAAAGCTTCAACCAGCCAGAGTCTGTCGTTCCCAAAAGCAATGTAGCAATTCATCATTAAACAACATTAAAGGGTTTCCTGAAAGACTCAACTTTTTCTTCTGATCCTGCAATCCCCGGCCCCCGCTCCTTCTGGTAACCTTGAGTGTTTTTTTTTTGCCTTTGTGTTTAGGAGCTTCTGAAAAGACACATTGGGCCCTTGGGGATTGAACAGGACAAGTATGATTACTGATGTTATGAAAGAGGTCTCAAGCTTTGATGCGATGAAAGACGAAGCAACACTTTCAGCAACACTTTCAGAGAGCAGACTGACTCAGTGACTGGGCTAGGATGGGGAGCAGACTGACTCAGTGACTGGGTTATGACAGGGAGGACAGGCTTCTCTAGGTCTGACTAATGAGGATCAAACAGAGATGGTTCGAGCAGAGAAAGATGTTCAACTACAGTTGACAGCACAACAGTTTTCAGCTGTGCTAACATAATTGCGAAAGGGTTTTCTAATGATCTTTTAGCCTTTTAAAATGATAAACTTGGATTAGCTAACACAACGTGCCATTGGAACACAGGAGTGATGGTTGCTGATAATGGGCCTCTGTACGCCTATGTAGATATTCAATTAAAAAAAAAAAATCTGACGTTTCTAGCTACAATAGTAATTTACAACATTAACAATGTCTACACTATTTCTGATCAATTTGCTGTTATTTTAATGGACAAAACAAATCTGCTTTTCTTTCAAAGTGACCCCAAACTTCTGAACGGTAGTAAGTAAGCA